>NC_080377.1:5640206-5943110 GCF_014773155.1 Arachis stenosperma | reverse complement strand
TTAGAAAAGGATAAAGACATATGTATCAAGAAGTTAGACAACCAAATTGTGATCAGTCATTTGTTCTTAAGTAAAATATTATAATAAAAAATAAGCATTACATTAAATGTAATTTATTTGAAAAAAACTAATTTTTTGTGTGACAATTTGAAACTACTAAATTATACATTATTTAAAGTCAAAAAGGTAATTTAAAACTAATGGCAAGTTAATAGGCTGAAGAGTTATTTTTTTAGTGAAGTAAGGCTTAGGTTGTCTCCACAAGTGGGTTCAAAAACTTTGGCCAATCAAAATAAGGGTAGTGAAACATTTAAAATTGTGTTTTAATACATAGAGGCTCCGTACATATAGAATCACATAATAATAATAAAAAGACTATGATGCTTTATTTGGGCTTAGATTTCAGTGTCTATTGTACACTATCACTACTCTACAAGGTGATCAAAACCTCTTGGGAATTCCACATGAAACACATTATAACCTATGAATTTTAATTAGATAATGATTAGTATTCTAAGAGTATTATTTAAAAACACCATAGTTAAAAAATTACAAAATTCTCTAAACCAATGTATTTATTAAAACTCTCTTTAACTAAATCCTTAAAAATTAGCTAATTAATTTGTTAATTACCTAATGAATCCTACTTGTACATCTTATCTTTGGAGAACAATTGCTAAGGTATCATAGTACAATTTTATTAAGCGTACACTAAAAATTAACCATCAAATCAGCCATTCATATATAATATATATTAAAATATAAAATATACATTAAAAATAAATTAAGCTACATATATATTTATATAAAAATATACTTAAAACTTATGCCTAAGAAGTGTCTTAAAACAAAAAACATTTTCCCTATTTTCATCTCTCTCTTTTTAAATAAAATTCAAATCCATGACAAGAATTATGCAGTAATCTAATGTAAATATATTCACATAAAACTAGGAAGGAAAATCGCACAATCACTATATTTTACTCTCTCTCTCTCTCTCTCTCTCTCTCTATATATATATATATAACTGAAGAAAAGATAGTACTAGTTCTAGGCATAAATAATTTGAATACAAGCAGGCATATATGATAGTAATGTGTTGTAAGGGACAACTACATTTGGAAAGCAATGTTTTGTGTCTGAAGTGCTAAGTAAGAAGACTCATTAAGAGCACTTTTATGCATATTCTGACCCTGCATCTTAAAACCATAGGAGGAATTAACACCATAATGATGAGACATAAAAGCTTCATCATCATTGTTGAATCTCATAGTAGATACTCCTCCTCCTGAATTTGACTTAGTATCATCATTATCATTATTAATATTATTGTTCCATTGGAATTTCCCTATAGGATTTGAATTTGAGAACACCATGGAATGATGGTGTTGTGGTGAAGTGGATCTCTTGCTGCTATCTTCTGAGGAAGGATTAGCAAGTGTTCTGTTGTTGTCTGTGAGGTTAACTGTTGTTATGTCATGGATGCTTGCCCTCCTCTTGTCTTTGCCGCCGGAGAGCTGTCGGATGAAGTACTTCTGAGCATGGCTCGCCACCTGAGTTGGCGTCCGAGTGATCACGAAGTTGCGCGAAATGTTCCTCCAATCTCCTTTGCCATACTTCTTTAGACCAAGTAGGAACAATCTGCACAAACACAACTTTTCATGTTCAGGTCTCAATCCAACAACCAAAAACAGAACATGAATTTGATTAATGCTAACTACAACATTCAAAAGCTTATAAAACCTCAACACCAATAACAAGAATTACTCACTCAATCACTTTCATCTGTTACTGTCACTCTTTAGTACATTATGAAATAAACCTATCCCAATGCTAGCACTAAGCTATAATTCTAAATCTTAACAAATACATATAATTCATATCAAGGAGATTATAGACTATAAAATACAACCACCAATGCTTACTTTCCTTACTAGATTTAATTCTTATGTTTTGTTACCATTTACAAGTGTATCCAATTATGAAACTTTCTATCATTAAAATTAAACTTAAAAGGTAAAAAAGAAGGTAAGAAGTGATAAGCTTACTTATGCTCTTCTTCAGTCCAAGGCACACCTTTCTTCCTCTCTTGTTCTGGTGTTTTTGAAGATCTCTTTGCAGCAACACCAATTCCTTTAAACCCATCATACCCAGAACAACTATTGTTGACCCAATCCAATGTAAAAGGTGAAGTAGTTGTTGTTGTGCTGGTACTGTAACCTGGAATTGGTACCAACCCATTTTCAATATCACTAACATCTGCTAACAATTCATGGTACTGCTTCATCACATCAAGAACAGTTTTCCCTGGAATCATCTCAGCTACCCTGTGCCACCTATCTGGTGTATCCTTATCATGCAAAGCAAGAGCATTCTCAAACAATTTGTTCTCTTCATGGGTCCATTTTGTGCTGCTCCTATTATTGTTGTTGTTGATGATGTTGTTATCTCCAAGAAACCAATGAGTTGTGTTGTTATGATGAACATAAGGTGAAGAAGGAGAGAGTACTTCTACTTCCCACTTCATCACACCCAACTAATTAATTGCACAATTTATGTCTATAATTTCAAAGATTTCAATGAAAAGATTCAAACTTTATAGAGAAACAAACATGGGTTTTGAACTTTTGAAGCAGAGGTGGAGGTTTTACCACAACACTACTAAGGATAAATCCCACAAAGAACCTTTTTTTAATTAAAAAAATAAAATTAAAATTCAAAGGAATCAGAATACCCCTTTTTATGTGTAGGACAAGTGCTCTACAGGAATCTAGAAAAAAAAAGACACACTTTGTTTTAAAATTAAACAAAAAGGAAATTTGAAGAGAATAATACTCCTAAATTGAGATTGATGAAGGAAAGTATTATTTCCTAATTGGTACAAAAGGATTAACCTAGAACCACTACTGAGATCTAATTCCCATGAAAAATTGAAAGATAACAACTTTCATAGATGGAAAGTTCTTACAATTACTTATTGCAGCTTCTAACTTATGCTCAACCCAATTTAGAAAGAAGAAAATGAAAGAAGGAAAATAGGAGAATGCAAAATACAATGAATGGTGCAAACCCAAACTAGGAAAGTAGCAGAAAGACTACAGAATTTAAAAGGGTCTTTAATAAGTTTGAAAACAATAAAACTTTTTTTGTGGGGGAGAGACAAAATTGGATTTTTTTTTTTTAAGTTCCCTTTTCCTTGATTCTGAGGAACAGAAAACAAAGGGGGTTGAATTATATGGAAGCTGAAAGCAAGGACACTACCAAGCTTCAAGGAATGAATAAAAAATACAAACTTTGGTTATATAACAATAACAGCAACAATGATAATAATAATGGTCTTTCACAAAAGGGGGAAAGCACAAGAAAGAAAGTGGATGAAGCTGGTGAGCTTTGATTGGGTGCAATATGTTTATGGATCCTGCAACTATATAATATAAAAAATTATAAATTAAAAAAGAAAAAAAAAGGAAAAGTTCCCTCTTTTAGTCTTTTTATAATAATAGGAACCCCTTGCTACTGTGCACTTTTTTCAAAAAATATGTAAATAAATAGGAAGACATATATATTTCTTTTATAAGATGCTCTGTTATTTGTTCACATATGCTTGTCAATTTTATTTTATTCATTACTATTTAATTATTATAAATTATTAATCTTAAATAAACCTTTTCTTCTTTTAAAATGTGAATTTTTATTTTGGTTGAAAAAAAATTGGTTACTTTAATATTTAAATCAATATAGTGGAATTTAATGAAACAAATAACAATCAAGCTCACCTGTTTTGCACTAGTCAATGAAACTCAGTTATATGGAAAAGTCTAGAGAACCAGCAGTTTTATTGAATTTTGACCAGCATGTAACCAGCAGAGAAAGGTGAGCTATTGGATGAAATCTCACACCAATCTCACACTATCAAATCATCATTGATGGCTAGTTGATGTCTAACAATCACAAAAATTGCTGGCCCCTAACATTGCTCCAGATATATGTATCATAATAATTGCTTTATTTAAAAAATAAATAAATTATTTCTTGCTTTATCATCACTCCGTGTGTGTTTTTTTCCTTCAAAAATTTACAGATAAGAATTGATTCATAAATGGTGTCTAAAAAATAATAAATAAAGGAGAAAAAAAAGGGAAAATACTCAAAATAGTCTTGAATACTTCCCCTTTTCTTTATTATTATTACCAATTTATTATTAACATGTTGAATACTTCATTATCAATATTGATGTATATGTACCAACATCCAGGAATACATGAAGTTTTTTAGTATTATTATACTATTCTTCTACCCTTAAATAAGTAGCAATATTTATGTAAAAAGTTGACTTAAAAAATAAAAAATATTGTTTTTATAGAATCCTTATACAAACTAAGCTAGGAGGTCAAAAAACTCATGTAATATAATAATCTATAGACCATTGTACATATCCTTTTGGGGAATTGAATTTGGCCATAAGAACAAAGAGAATATGATGAATCACATGCTGTAGAAAGAAGGGGGTGACAATCTTTACTTGGATGAAGTTATTTTAGACCATGATGACTGATATTTGGAATTACAATAAGAATCAAGATTAATTTTTGTTTCATTGAACTATTGAAGAGAAAAATGGTACTCTTAACTCTAAGTTTTGATTTGATAAAACTTTTTAGAGAGAAGTTTGTGTTTTATATTTGACAAATTAAAAAACTTACGTATTTGTTTTTGTAATTTTAAAAATTAATGATATTTTTAAAAGTATTTAAGGAAATAATTTTTATAACATATATTAATTAGAATTAGTTTATACTTATTAAAATTTAAAAAATATATCTTCTTATATATTAATAATTATTTAAATTTATTTTTATATTTATATTTATTATAATCTTTTTAGATTTTAAAAATTATTTTATTAAATACAATTATATTTTTGTTTACGCTTATTGATAATCATCTTTAGTCTTATTTACTAAATATAAATAATATAATTTTTAAAAAGTTTTTTAAATAACATTAAAAATTTTATTTTTAAAAAGTAAAAATTTTATCAAAATTGAATCTTAGTCTCGTGATATATATATATATATATATATATATATATATATATATATATATATATATATTACATAAAAAATCAACTCTAAATTAATTATTATATATTTTAATATATATTTTATATACATGATTGATTTAGTAGTTTGTTTTTTATATAAAAAGCATGATCGATAATTTTTTTTATAAGAGGTGGGATAAAAAAAAAGGACAAAAAATTAATCTTTCTATTGGAATTTCTCTAAGTTTTAATTTCCTATTAGAATATATTCAAAGTAATTGTTTCCAAATATAGAGATCTATCATATAGTTGATATGATTGTTACAGATAATCTAATTGCTTTGGGTCAAAAATTGAATTTTAGGGTAATAGTTAGAAGTTAGAAGCAGCAAATCCAGTTCAGTGATAAATGGAGAGCATTAATAATAACAATTATATATTATAGGTTTTGAACTAGCAAGTAACATTGTAATAATAAGTCAATGAGTTATAGCTCAAATGGCATAATCTTCTCATATTTAATTAAGAGGTTGTAGATTTGAGTCTCCTATATTTAATAAAAAAAAACATTGTAACAATAGGACAAGTTTTTATGTGTGAAACTGTGAATGAATTATTTATATTTATGTTTTTGAATTGTAATAAAATTTTATTATTATTTAAAACAAATAATAAAACTCTTCAACCAAAGCAAAATAATTAAATAAATCTAATTAAATATTGTGTGCATATTTTTTCTTTTTCTTCTTTTTATTTATATTTGTACTGTTTTGTTTTTTTTTATTTTTCTTTTTTATTTTTGTGGTCATTGTTATCACCACCATCATTACCTCCTCCTTCTCCTCCTTTTTTCTTTTCGCATTTGATTTCTTTTTTTTTCTTTTCTTCCTCCATCATTATTATTATTATCGTCGTCATTGTCGTCTTCTTTTTGTACGTAAATGCTATTGTTTATTTTCTTTTAATTTTTTGTATTTGTTCTACTTAATTTCGTTGCGTTATCTGAAAATTTTTCACTTATTCTCTTTTCTATTAAAATTTATATGTAAATCTACAACTCAAGTTTTTATGAAAAAAATTCTTAATTCTATTATATTATTTAATTAAAAATTTTGGTAAAGTAAAGACATTTCGGTGTTATTTTTTAGATTTTTATGTATTATTTTATATAGAAGATAAACATTTAATTCATTGAATGTGTAATATATTTTAGAAAGATTCAAAATAATTCTTTTTTTTTTCTCTTTTCAAAAGGAATAAAATAAAAAAAAAGAGAAAAAAAAGTTAAACAAAGAAAAAGAAATAACTGCAATAACATATGAGGAAGGAAAGGAGGAGAAAAAGAAATAAAAATAAAACGTAGTAACACTAGCACTAATAGAAAGAGGAGGCAGAAACAATGTGTAAAAAAATAAAGAAAAAAGTGTATAATTTTACATATACGTTGTGTGAGTGGATTTTTTTAGATTTAGGCTAATTTGATCGGATTTAATTTTTAAAAAAATTTAGATGTGTAGCAAAATTATTAAATAAATGAGGATAGTAAAAATCAAATAAAATGATAAATTTAAAATTTGTATTTTGATAATATATTAAAATTATTTTTTCTAAACATTTAAACTATTAAATACAAATACATAATTATTATGTACTTAATACAATAAATTTTTCAGTTTCATTCTCTTGGAACAAATAAATGGCAACATTCTCCCCAACAGTTAGTAGGGCCCAACATTATTGATTCATCTCTTATACAAAGTTTTGAAGATGAAAGAGACATACTTTTTATTAACAAATTGAAAACCTGATTTGTATGTTATTTTAATTTGTTACTCCCAACATTAATTTAGGAGTAACACGTACTAATACTAAATTTCAAACAAGAAAAGAAAAGTTAAGCATTTTTGTGGGTGGATCAAACCTTAGCTAAAATTGATGGTCATGAGTGACACTATCCTTTCAGGTAGAATATTTTTTATGATCATCATTACTTGTCCAAAAAAATAAATAAAATAAAATAAATAGTATTCTTAGTGAGCAACACTCAATACTCGTCAAAAAGAGGTGTTGAAAGACATTCTTGATGGCAACTAATAATTAAAAAAATATTTTTTTGAGATTACTTATTTGTTGACATTATTTTTGATAATAAATATCTTACAATGATATATTTTTGACAATGATCTTTAAAAATACTCTACTTAGATATTTTTATATATTGGCTCTCAATATTGCTCAATTTTTTATAGTAATAATAGATAAATTCTCAAACTAACTATTTGACATAGTGAAATAAAAAATATATTTACAGATAAAATACATGTTGTTCTGTATGTTATTTAAAATTATGTTGTATTTGGGTCTGGACATGAGGTTCATAGTGAAATATATTTACTTATAATTTTTTTAATTATAAGTCGTATTTTATTTTTTAAAAAAAAATTAAAAAATATAAATAAAATTTTTTAAAATAAAATATGACTTATAATTTAAAAAATTCGTGTTAAATATGGCATATTTCGATATACTTGTGTATTTCTGGAGACGATGATAATAGTTGTCATTGTTAAATATGGCTTATTTTTTTAATTTATAATTAAAAAAATTCTTGAAGAAGCCATGCTTGTTTTCTGTGTATTTCTGTGTACTCCTATATACTGTTTGTAGATCTATATACTATTTGAAGATGATGATAATGGATTAAAAATGTGAGATTGAAAAAAATTAAAGGAAGTTTACCGGAGGTTAGGCGAACTCTATAATTTTTATAAAGTTCGCCGGGGGTGGTGCAGTGAACATGCTCTTAAAAAAAACGTATTTGGGGAATTAAAGTTCAAAAATGGTTTTTGGGAAAATATAAAAAAAATTATTTTTGAAAAAAATCCCCTAAAACTGGGTTGTATTTGGGCCTGTGTGGGAGGTCCAGACTCTGAGTGAGGCTGCGCCCGACTAATCTCGCGCCGAGGTACCGCCGTCCGAGTTTCTCGTGAGGAGGTGGGGTGTCAGTGTATTTGGATCTTAAGTATACCTGAGGGGTGTCAGTGTATTTACAGGTGATGAACCAATAACTACCGTTAGAGTGGCTCTACTATTGGTGGTGGATAACCGTCCCCTTTAAGTAGAGGTTGTTGAGATCTCTCTTCTAGAAGTAGGTGAGAGATAATACGCATTAGTTATAACTTCTTTAGAGGGGAAGTAATCATTTTGTAGCATTTAGTCCGACTTCTGAAGAGGTCGATTATTGTTACATGAACTAATTAGTCATGTATAATAGTAATTAGTTAGGAAGTGTTGATGTGGACAAATTTTATTAATAAGTGATAAGCAAATTAATTTGTTAAGATACCAATTAGATAGTTAGTTGTGCAACTTAGTTTAAAAGCTATTATATATAGCTGAACATGTAATGTTGGAGGTAATTTTTGCAATCAGAATGAGAAAGTGCAAGAGTGATGGAGTTGTCACAATTACACATACCCTGCTCTACATCAAACTTCGTGAGGTTCTTCCCTTCCATTTTTCTTGAACTCACCAACTTTAACATGGTGCGGTGAGTGTGGAAGGAAAATCACAGTGAATGGTTGAGGAACTTCGAAAGAAGCTCATAAAACAAACTCTTGATCCTCTTCTTCTTATGAATTCATTTTTCCTTCAAGATTCTTTGATTTTTCTTCTCCTTCTTATTTTTTGTTCTTTTTCATCTAAATTCTTGTCCTCTTCCTTCGAACTCAATCGATAGAGACTGATGAGATTTGTGTTGTCGTGTACCGATTCAGCATAGACAAACATTTTCGATCAGCGAGATCAAGGGAAGAAGTTCTTTGAATCTGCATCAACAAGATTCATTGATTTTAATCCCAAATTAGGGTTTGCGATCAAGAAGCGATGGAACCTCAAAAAAATTCGTCGTTCTCTTCAGTAGATATACAGGCATTAGTTGCATTAGTGAATCAAATCAATTCGATGAATCATTCAAATGCAAACAAAGGTCAAACAAATCCAGCTTTGGACCCGGTAGTTCTTATTTTTTACATTCTGGAAAAAATCCAGGATCAGCCATAGTTACAGTTACCTTGGTAGGAAATAATTTTTAAAAATGGGAAAGAGATATGTGGAGAGTGTTGAAATCCAAGAACAACATAAAATTTGTCGATGGCTCAATCCAACGGCCACCAAAGGATGATGTGTTGTTTGAAGTATGAGACCGTTGTAATACACACATTGTTTCTTGGATTAATCAATCTTTAAGCCCTGAAATTGCTCAAAACGTCATGTGGATAAACTCAGTTGAAGAATTGTGGAAAGAATTAAGATACAAATACAGTAATGGTGATGTGTATCGGATAGTAGAATTGGAGGAAGAATTGTTTGCAACTAAGCAAGGAGATGCATCAGTGACTACCTACTACACTAAGCTCAAGTCGATTTGAGAGGAGTTGGAGAATTTGCGGCCAATTCCAAGCTGCTCAAGGTGACCTGAGAAGTGCGATTGTGAATTGAGCATAATGAGAGGTTACAAAGAAGAATCAGGGACTGTGAGGTTCTTAAGAGGTCTAAATGAGCAGTTTTTAACTGCAAGGTCTCAGATTATGTTATCGAAGCCATTACTCAAGGTGGATGCAGTTTTTGCGTCTCTTTTACAACAAGAGAGACAGCAAACATGAATGAAGAAATGGAGGAGAAGGCGCTGCTAATCAATTCCAGAAATGATGTTGGTAATGGAAGCATAAGGGGACGAGGATTCAAACAATGTAGATATTGTGGCAAGAATGGCCACTTGGCAGACACATGCTACAAAAAGTACGGCTTTCCCCCTCATTTCAAGAACAATGGAGCTATGATCAACAATATGGTTGCTGAAGAGAACAATGATGAAGTAAGTAACCAATCTCAAAGGAAAGAATTTGCTAAATCTGAGCCATATTTCACCTTAGAGCAAAGAGAGGCATTATTAGCTCTCCTGAACCAATAGGATGCACACCCAACGCATAGCATAAATCAAATTGTTACCACAGCACTTTCATCAAATCAAGGTATCTCTTACATAATGTCAATTTCAGTTTTCAGTCCAAAATCCTGGGTCATCGATTCAGGAGCAACCAATCATATTTCATATATTAAAAATTCATTTAAAAAATTACATCTGATTCAACCTATGTTAGTCAGCATGCCTGATGGCACAAACACACTGGTCAATACTGCAGACATAGTTGTGTTCTCTGATCAATTTTATTTGCTAAATGTCTTTTATATTCCAAGCTTTAAATTCAATTTGATATCAGTATCAAAACTAACAGCAAATTTAAAATGCAAACTAATTTTTTATGAAAATAAGTGTGAAATCCAGGACAAGACTACCAAGAGAACAATTGGTGTAGCTGAAAAAAGGAGAAGACTCTATGCTTTTGAGGACCTAACACTTGTTCAAACTACATCACAAGCTACATCCACATCTTTAGCATCTATATTGTCTGTACAACACACACAAATAGAGCATTCTGCACTGTGGCATCTTAGATTAGGACATCTTCCAAATGATAGGATTGTTGTTATGAAAAAAGAATACAAAAACTTGAATTTTTCAATATGTAATAAGCCTTGTGATTCTTGCCATTATGCAAAGCAAAAGGGGTTGCCGTTTATGTCAAGAATCCCTAAGAACATGAATATCTTTGACATTGTACACATTGATATTTGGGGTTCTATCAATACCATTTCTATTTCGAGTTTTAGATATTTTTTTACTATTGTTGATAACAAAAGTCGATTCACTTGGTTATACTTTATGAAATTGAAGCTAGTGAATTTCAAGAATTTTGTCAAAATGATTGAAACTCAATTTAGAGTGACAATTAAAAAAATTCGAACTGAAAATGAACATGAATTTAAATTGAATAAATTCTATGCATCCAAAGGCATCATACACCAAATCACTTGTGTAGAAACTCTCCAACAAAATGGCATTGTAGAAAGGAAACATCAACATATTTTAGAAGTTGCTAAAACCATGATATTTCATTCTAACATGCCAAAGAAACTTTGGAATTTTGCAATAAGGCATTCGCTTCATGTCATCAATAGAATTTTCAGTGTCTTATTGAAAAATCATTCTCCTTATGAGATTTTAAAAGGAAAACCACCTGACATATCTTACCTTAAGGTGTTTAGATGTCTAGGATTTGTTTCAACAAAATTAGCACATAGATCGAAATTAGAACAAAGGACAGTCAAATATGTACATTTGGGTGTTAAAAAAGGTGTTAAAAAATATGTTTTATATGATATAACAAGTGAAAATATATTAATCTCAAGAGATGTATCCTTTTATGAAAATATATTTTCATTTTCATTGGAAAGTTCAAAAACAAATGACACTGTCACAAATTCTGTACCATTCACATTACACAATTCTGCATTTGATGATCCATTCCCTGAATCTCATAGTAGCATTAATCCTCATACATCAGTATCACCTAATCAATTAGTTCCAATGCATCATCATGAACTTGACATATTTGAATGCTTACCTGCATCCATAAAGTCGAATAATTCACCATTCATAAGTGTTGCATCTGAGACACCTCAGGTTATTAAGAAATCTACCAGAGATAAAAAGCGTCCTGCATATTTAGAGGATTATCATTGCATGCCTACTATATCAGTGAATTTATACAACAATTGTTTCTTAAATTCAGGTCTTAACTCACATGATTCTCATCAGTTTTTCTTTGAAAATTTTGAAAATATGCTACATGAGCAAACAACAAATTTCTTTGATCAATCCACAATTATCTTTTTTGAGTCAATATCACCTTTTTTCCTTCCTTCCCTTGATGCTTCTACCATTTTATCTATCACACACACTTCTCAACGTAAACACAAAGAGCCAAAATGCTATGCTGAGGCTATCTGTGATCCTAATTGGCTGGAGGCTATTAATTCTGAATTGACTGCTCTAAGAGAAAATAGAACTTAGACTCTTACCAAACTTCCTAATGAGAAAAAAGCTGTGGGATGCAAATGGGTCTTTAGGCTAAAACTGAAGCCTGATGGTTCGGTTGATCGTCACAAGACCAGGCTGGTTGCTCAGGAATTTACCCAAACTTCTGGGGTAGATTATTTCGAGACATATAGTCCTGTGGTTAAGATGAACACTTTTTGAATTCTCATGTCTATTGCTGCAATGAGGAGCTGGTTCGTCCATCAATTGGAACAAACCAGCAGACAATGAAACACCAAGTTGTGCACCACTCTGCTCAGTGCTGGATATTCTTAATCAAGACATGATTATAGTCTCTTTATCAAGTCATCTAATGGCAGATTCATCGCCATTTTAGTCTATGTAGATGATTTAATACTGGCTTGAGATGATTTGAATGAAATCACCTTCCTCAAACAGCATCTGCATGACCTCTTCAAAATCAAGGACATTAGGGAGTTACAATTTTTTTGGGTTTAAAGGTAGTTCGAAGCAAGAGGGGGATTGCAATTTGTCAAAGGAAATATTGCATCGACCTCCTCAAAGATTACGGGTTAATGGAAGGCAAGGCAGTGTCAACTCCAATGGATTATACCATTAAACTGATAAAGAGTACCGAAACTCCTCTAAGCTCAGTAGTAGAGTATAGAAGACTAGTTGAAAGATTGTTATATCTAACCAATACAAGACCAGATATAGGGTATGTAGTTGGAAGACTAAGCCAATTTTTGGACTGTGCTACTGATAAGCACTTTGAAGCAGCCCTAAGAGTACTCAGATATCTCAAGAATGAGTAAGCATTGGGATTGATATTCTCATCTCAAACAGATTTAAAGCCTATTGGTTTCTTGAACAGCGACTGGGGTACATGCTCTGACACTAGAAGATCTATATCAGGCTATTGTTTCTTCATAGGAACATCTATTGTATCATGAAAAAGTAAGAAACAAAATACAGTGGTAGTGTCATCGTGTGAAGCAGAATACAGAGCCCTTGCCATGGCTACTAGGGAAGCACAATAGATTACTTACATTCTGGAAGACTTACAAGTAAAGTTGGACAAACCGATTGCAGTGTACTGTGACAGCCAATCAGCACTGCACATTGTGGCCAATCCAGTGTTTCATGAGAGAACTAAGCACATAGATATAGATTATCATGTAGTGAGGGATAAATGGCAAGAACGAGTAATCAAGTTACTGCCAATCACCACAACTAATCAAATAACTGATGTGCTAACTAAGGCATTGGCTCTTACCATGTTTCAGAAACGTTGCAGCAAATTCAGAATGGCGAATGTCACCGATTCTGGTTTGAGAGGGGGTGTTACCTGAACTAATTAGTCATGTATAATAGTAATTAGTTAGGAAGTGCTGATGTGGACAAATTCTATTAATAAGTGATAAGCAAATCAATTTGTTAAGATACCATTAGATAGTTAGTTGTGCAACTTAGTTTAGAAGCTATTATATATAGCTAAAAATGTAATGTTGAAGGTAATTTTTGCAATCAAAATAAGAAAGTGCAAGAATGATGGAGTTGTGACAGTTACACATACTCTCCTCTGCATTAAGCTTCATGAGGTTTTTCCCTTTCATTTTTCTTAAACTCACCGACTTTAACAATTATCCAATAGCTGTTTTCTAGACTTTCTCTAATTTGAACTTGGCTTATATTTTAGGCCAAAATATGAACGCATGTATTTTGCAAAATTTAGAATAATTATGTAGTTTGGAGTAGCAATTTTGTTAAAAAAATTGTAGTAATCTATGTTTGCTAAACTAAATTAAAGGTAATTTTTAATAAACACAAACAACGATAACTCATATTTAATAAATTATTTTTAATTTTAAAATTATCATAATAGATATAAATAATAAAAATTAATTGTGAATTAAAATTTGATATTAATAGTTTAATTAAGAATAAATTTAAATATTAATTAATATATAAATTTATATTATTATCTTTTTAAATTTCAAAAAACACAAACCAATTTTAAAAAATATCTCTTTAGATATTTTAAAAAGTATCACTAATTTTTTAAAATTACAAATGCAAATGCATAGTTCTTTTATTTCCAACATACAAAGTAATATATTTGTGTTTTATAAAATTACCAACGCCTCTCCAACAAATTTTACCAATCGAGAGCTTAATATATATGCTTCATAAACAAACGTAACAATTATTCATATGTATCGATATGAGATAATATTAATACTATATACGATTATATTTATGAAATTTAATTATTTAATATAAGTTTGTAAGTTGATAGTACATTACTTCTTTTTTTTTTTTATTTCATTGCTTCCAAGTTCCAACCACTCACCGTGGAGGAGCACCGCCGTGCGTGGCCACCACGCTTCGCTCTCATTCTTACAACTTAAGACAGACGCTCCTTTCTCACGCACTGCAAGTACTAATAATTTTTCTTTTCATAATGAATTTAATTAATCAGAAAGTACTTTAAAACCGTTAATTAAGAGTGTAAAAGTAAAAGTTTATATTTTATAATGTATTTATTATTTGAAAGATATAAGAAATTCTTTATTATAAAAAATTATTATTTGTGTTATTAGTAATAAGTGTCAAAGATTTTGTTAAACAGTGTCAAAAAAAATATTGGTTAAAATAATGAAATTCAAAGTTTATTTTTCAATATATTCAATTCATAAAAAATTATATTTAATTTACTTTTTATTAAAACTTTCTTTAGGTGAAAAAAACACTTGTTGTATATTATTTATTAAGGCTTGTTTTTTGGGTGACTTTCTATTTTTAAGTAATTTTTTAAAAAATATTTTAAAAAATAAAAATAATTTTATGTTTAAATATTTTATATAAATTTTTTTTATTTAACAATTATATTTTAGTACAAAAGTATAAAAATATTATTTATTTATTTATTATGTTAAAAATAATATCTTTTAAAAAATATTTTTATTTTTATTATTAAAAGTTTACTAAACACAATAAAAAATAATTTTTTTAATTAATTAATAACTCCCAATCTTAGATGCTTAAATAAATAGAGTCTATATATATACTATATTGTATGTGTAGTGATTTGCTTTTGTTACTTGGCATTATTATTTACCCTTTGAAAGATGAATACTTGATTTTACGTAGTTTGGTTTATTGCAGAAAGTGTCCATTGTCGGCAGATAGATAACAAAAATATAAGTCAAGTCTTTAAAACAATAAATACAAAACCTTACTAATTTTCTGTTTGGGTAGTACTTTTTTCAATTTTCCTTCGAATTGATATTTTAAAATAATCTTCTATTTTTTATTTTAAAATGACATGAATTGTCTTTTTCATCAATAGCATTTCTTATTTATTTGTTATAATTAATAGTCGTTAATTATATATTTATTTTAAATCATTTTTTCATTCATCATGAAATTTTAACCGTGAACACAATTTATTTAATTAATTTTTTATGATTATTATATTATGTGTATACTAAAATTAGTCACGAAAATCAGTCACCAATATAAAATATATTTAAATATAATTACACATTGAAAATAAATTAAATCACACATATATATATTTATAATCAAATATATTAGTAACTAATTTTAATGACTAATTTTAGTGTACGAAGAATATTTTTAAATTTTTTAATATATATTTTTCATATAATTATTTTAAACCAATTAACCATTTAGAGTACTTGTTTAAAATATCAGTATATATTATAAGAACGTGGAGTCCTAATTTATTTTGAAAACAACAAAAATAAAAAATTTAAAACTTTTATATTTAAAAATTAAAAAGATAATTAGGAGAATAAATTAAGATTCTTAATCATTTTCATATTATAAAAGTCTGACATCGGAAACCTATTACTGTCTTAAAAACACAAAATAATCTAAATAAAAGTGTATAAATTCAAGATTAAACTGATGAGCCTTTTTAATCACAAAATGCAGCTATGTTACCTCTAATAGCTAATTTACACATGTTAATTATGTCTTCAACATACTATTAATGAAGATGTTGTTTTTATTTGTTATTTTGTTTTTTTCTAAGAAGAAAAAGTCACATGTATGCAACATGAGTTTTTTAATAATAAGAAGTAGGTTCTTGGAATGGGGTTGTTCCTCGAATTATGTGAGTATGTGGATGTGTCCCTATTCAATGGCTTCATTAGTGTGCCACTATGCTTAGCCACTGCACATCCATCTCCCAATTCTCTTCTTTTTTTTCTTCTCTCTCATTTTTATATTTTATATCACTCATCAACTCTCCATGCAACTTGCTCTACCACATCAAGCTTCTTTGACCACCCTAATTAGTTTATGTATCTACCTTGAGTCTTTAATGAAGAGTCAATGAATATATATATATATTTGGATCATTGATGAATTTTGTATAAATAATTAAAATTAATGTAATTTTCATGTGAATAATATTATATCGATAACAACTAGAAAAGAAAAATAATATAGACACATATATATTTACTCTTCCTACCACATTTCTTTTTTCTTAATTAGATTATTTTTTCAGTTTTTGATGCAGAATTTTTATTAACGAATCCATATGTACTGTAGATACATTAATATATATAGAGCATACTAATTAATGATGAAAAGAGGTCAAACACTCACATGGATTTTGTTAAAAAAATTGCTGGAGGGACAATTAAAAATTAATTTAGAATAGTTTAAAGTTTTTTTATATTATTTAATTACTGTTAAAATAATTGAATATTTTTAAATGTAATAAATATGTAATTATAAATATTATATATACAAAATTATAGATATTATATTAAATAGGTTTAATTATTATGTTGATCTCTATAATTTTATTAAATTTGTAATTAGATTTCTATATTTTTTTTCTTTCAATTAGGTCTTTAGATTGTTTTTATTTTATAATTAGGTGTCCTTCTTAGTGTAAAAAAATATTAGAATTAATTAAATATTTTTTATAAATTAAAAATATTCATAATTAAAAATTTAACTAGATCTTTGACCACATGTATTTTGAAAAAAATATCCTTTTAATGTTTTTTTACATGAAAATGATTTAATTACAAAAGTAAAAACAGTGTAAGAATTTAATTGAAAAAAAAACATAAAGACCTAATTAAAAATTTAGTAAAACTATAAAGAATAATAGAATAATTAAACCTATTAAATAAGATAATTTTCAATTATTATTTCCTTAATATTAAGGTTTTGTTAATAAGTAGTATTTTAATGTTGGCCAATTCTTTGGTGCCTGTAATTTTGGTGCCGAAATTATTGAAGTTATTTTTATGGTAAGTTTTAAATATTAAAAATTTATTTACTTTTATACTTTTTAATTTAAATATTAAATTTTACCTCATTTTAGTAAATTAGGCAAATATATATAGACACCATAACATAGTATGCACTTTTAACGATTTTGTTTCTGACAACTTTTAATTGATTAAAAGATTTCATGTGTTATGTTTAATAAATTTTGTGTCAAAATTAAGAAATTTTCTATGTTACAGTTAAAAAATTTTGATATTATTTTTTTAGATGTATGCTATGGTGCCTATATACACTTGTCTAACTTACTAAAAGGAAAAAAAATAATATTTAATTAAAAAATATATAAGTAAATAATTTTTTAATATTTAAAATTTACTACAAAAAGCAACTTCGACAATTTAGACACCAAAGTTAAAGGCATGGGAGAATTGGCCATTTTTTTAATAAATTCTTTACAATTTAAAATTATTGTTTCTGTCTTCTTTATTATCTTCTTTTTCTTCTTCCTCTTCTATTCTTGTTTTACCCTTTTAACAAAAAATTTGCATTGTATGACAGTTAAAAAAATTTAGTGTCAAAATTAAAAAATATCTTGTGTCATGATTAAAAAATTTTAGTGTTATTTTTTAATAAATTTTGAACAATTCAAAATTCTCCCTCCCTCTCCTCTTCTTCGAGCTTCATTACCATCGTCATCTTATTTATCTCCTCCTTCTTGTTTTACCTTCTTATAATTATTCTTATTTCACCCTAAATCAAAATAAAAAATATAAAAAATCAAATAAAAAAAGAAATAAAAAATATTGCAATAACACCATAAAAAAGAGGAGAAGACATAAAATAAAAACACAACAACAATAGTAATAAAAGAATGGCGATAGGGAAAAATGCGTAAAAAAAAAGAATAAAAAGAATAAATACGTGATTCACGTGCACATCGTATAAAAAAAGAATAAAAAGAATAAATACGTGATTCACGTGCACATCGTATGAATAATTTTTGATGGATTTAAGTCAATTTAATTAAATTTAGTTAATAAAAATATTTGAATTATAACAGAATCGTTTCTAAAATAGTTAAATTTATGAATTTTTTTTTTCAAAATTTCGTTTAAATATAGGTAAACTTATGAATATTTGCATCATCAATTGATTGCAATTATTACAAGTATTGTTTTACATTTTGTCCGATTATTTGAGTTCTTACGTTAAGTATGGCTCACCCAACAATAGTAATTTCTTATTATTATGACCTGGCTAAGAACGAAATTTTATATAAGGGAATTATTATTATTATTATTTTTGGGTTTAGGGAATTAAACTGCTACCAACACGCACTAACTAAAATAATTAAACAACTGACTAATTAAACTGATAGCGCCACAATCATTATAATGAGCACGAGTCTAATTAATCTAATACACTAAGTAACTTAAGATTAATTAATTATCATAAGCTTCTTAGTTATTGTCAAGTACTTCTGTACGAGTAATTATTCTCACGTGTTATCTACATGCTAATATTCTAGATTTCTGTTCTTAAGAGAGATGCAAGATTAGTTAATTACTAATTAATTTTATATTGAGAAGAGTATTCTTTATTTTATTTATTTTTTGACCATGATTTTTTTTTAACATTTTCTCATTGTTTTGTACTCATCAGATCAGAGTGCATGCATTAACTTCTTGGGGGAACAAAATAAAATGAACAAAAAATTATTTATCCTTTAAATTTTTAATATTCCCTTATTTGAATAGTGCTTGTTGTTAACAGCACGGAATAAATAATGGTGTTGCCAAGATCAAACACAAAACCCCAACATAACATCATTAAATATTTTTTGGTGCCAAATAGATTGTCACGCTCATTTTGTTTTCGTCTGTTCATTTTATTCTTCCAAAGTGTAAACGATTTAAATTTAAATACATAAACTAACCCATCTGAATATTATATTAAACATTTTTTAATATTTTGTTTAATTTCATATATAATGATTTTGATTATGTTGTACATAAAAAAGTTCTATACTATTATTTAGTTAAATTTTTGTGTTTATATTGTACAACAACAACAAAGCCTTGTTCCATTAGGTGAGGTCGACTACATGAATCAAACACGATAATGTTAGAAAGACAAAAAAACAGTCAGAACTTGCCTTATTTAGCATTCATTAATTGTCGCGACAATTAATGAATGCTAAATACGGCAAATTTTAGCTGTTTTTGGCTAATTTTCTTTGGTTACCAAATATTTATGAATCAAACGACGTTATTGAGCTCTGTCATATATTATGTCTATAAAGAGACCATTTACATGTAAATCTCGTTTGACCACCTCATAGATGGTCTTCTTAGATCTTCTTATACCTTTCACTTCTTGTCTATTTTCCATTTCATCCACCTTCTTAGCTGTTCTATCGGTCTTCTTCTATATGTCCAAACTACTTGAGACGCGATTGTACCATCTTTTTCACAATAGGTGTTACTCCAACTCTCTTCCTTATATCTTCGTTCCTTATTTTGTGTTTATATTATATATTTTGAAATAATATATCATTGAATCAAATATTTAATTTTAACCAGTATAATACATTAACATATAACTGATTAACTGAATATTTGTATAAAAGCACATATAAAATTTATAAGAATTTTAGGAGATTAACCTTTTGTTATATTTATCTTAAATTTAAACCACTATGTACTAATTCTTTATTTGTTACTAAAAATACCGCCTCAAGCATTTTTAAAAGTTAAATCCAGTAGTACACTTATTATTGAGTCATATCTGCTATATGCTAATATGGAAAGAATGAAAACAAAACAACAATGATTAATATATATTTAAGAGAAAATGCCAAGCCATCACTACCAGAAACAATTAATTATTATAAAGTATACTAATAAAATAAAGACATTCCTAAACAAGTACTTTGAATTATTATAGCCCACACACCATATATAATTATATATATATAAAAAAAATATAAAATAATGTAAGTATTAAGTGGCATGATTTTTATTTTGGTTTTAGCAATTTATTATTATTATTATTATTATTATTATTATTGTAAAACCCGGTTAATTAACGGCTAATTAACCCATAAATGAGAATTTATTCTAGAAAGTCTAAAATGTGATTTTTATGGCTAAATGTGATAGAGGAGACTGAGACGAGAATTTTGGTACCAATTTTATAGAATTCGGACCAAGATTGGACCGAACGGGCCAAACCGGGCCAATTGGACCTAAAGTGGGCCCTTGGCCCAACATAACTTAACCAAAACCCTAGTTTTCAGCACTCTCTCTCCTCATTTGTTACACATACAAGCTGAAATTAGAAAGAAAAGGGAGGAAGAACACTCTCTCAAGTTCTCTCCCTTGGTTGATCTTCAAATCACCATAACTTTTGATCTAGAGCTCCGATTGTCGCCCCGTTTGCGGCCACGCGTTCACCGCGGAGAGCTCTACGAAACCCATACAATCAATCTTGAGGTAAGCCACATGTTGCTGTTCGAAATCTCAGCCCCTATTTTCGAGTTTCATGGGTGAAATGTTGAGATTTTGGGTTCTTTGATGTTATAGGACCCAACTCTCTTGAAGGAGAAGGTTAATCTTGTCTCCTTGGACCTTGGGTGTGGTAAGATTCTCAACCCTAGAGTATTTTGTTATTTTATGATGTTTGGGTTTTGAGATGTTGTGTATGGGTATGATGGTTGTGGCTTAGGTTGTGTACATGTGAATATTGGAGATTGATTGGTGACTTTGAAAAGCTTGGAAAAGGTTTGGTGGTGAAGAATCTGCTCTTGGAGGTGTTGAGGCCTTGTGAGCTTGAGGATAAGTGGTTTAGAAGTGCTCCGGTGGAGCTTGGGAAAATCGACTAAGGTATGGTTTCGGTTTCCCGCATCTAATATGTAATGTGGTAGGAAATACTTAGGCTAGAGGCCCTAAGATAGGCATTGAATTGTTGATGTTGTTGAATGATTGAGATATATGATGTGGTCATATATGTGATGACGATTATTGATGCCTTGGTGGTGTGATGTATGAGAAATATGCATGTTGTGATATATGCTTGATGAATGGTTATGGTTGAATTGTGGGTTGAACCATGTTGATGGTGAATATGATGTTGATTGTGTGCAATAATAATTTATTGGAATTGGTGTTGTTGAGAATTGGCATGAGGAATAGTATATGATATGTCAATATGTTGAGTTGAGCCACTTGGGTGAAGTGGGCTAAAATGATGGGATAGTGATTTTGTATTTTGTGGTAATGTGTCAATGTGTGAGTTGAGGAGGCTTGATGTTGAATTTGATACATTTTGATTGATTTCAAAGAAAAGGAATGAAATTGGCATGTTTTGATTGATTTTGAAAAGAGTTGAAAATGGTTTGTTTTGAAAATGGCATATTGTGGTTTTGTATGAAAATATGGTTTTTGGGCATACTTTGACGGGACATAACTTGGACTACGGATCTCCGTTTTGTACCAAATCTGTTTAGAAATGAAATTGGATCCGAGATGTCCATACCGTTCGAAGAACGGGTGAAAAACGATTTAAAATGAGGAAGTTATGTCCGTTGGAAGATTGGGGTGTAAATCTGTGAAATTCTGCAGCTTTTAACTTAGAAAATTTTTAGCAGAATGATCCCTTGCGCGTGGGCGCACCTGGCGCGTGCGCGCCGACCTTCCGAGAAGTGCCATCCACGCGTACGCGTGATGTGCGCGGGCGCGCCGATTGTGCTGCACCCCATGCCCAGCCATTTTCCAGAGAGTTATGCCAGAACTGTGCCAGTGTTGTGCCTGGGGCACGAGAACACCCGCGCGTACGCGTGGTTGACGCGTGCGCGTCGATTGGCAAAGTTGTAATCCGCGCGTCAGCGTGCATGACGCTTGCGCGTCGATGAGTTTTTGAGGCCATCCACGCGTGCGCGTGGAGTGCGCGTACGCGTGGCCCTGTTTTCATCCCAAAGTTGATTTTTGAGTTTTAAAAAGCCAAATCTCATACTTCTAAGCCTCCGATCTCACCATTTATGTCTTAAATCATTATGACATGCCTAGCTATTAGAAAGGGGCTAGTGAATGAGGTAACTTGCGAATGAAGCAAGGGAAAAATGAATGATCAATGAGGATCAAGATGATTATGTGAGATGCGGAGGATGGTGGTGGAAGTGCTTGTTATGCCATGGGCCGAAAGGCTGTAATTGTTAATGAAATGGCTGGTTATGGATTTAACCGTGAGCCGGAATAGCTGTGTATGCTATGAATATTGGCTGGTTATGGATTTAACCATGAGCCGAATGGCTGATATGGATGTTGATCCATGGATGAGAATTCATGCATGTTTATGCTGGATTATTGATAATTGTGATTTGCACTTCCACTATCTGAGATACGAGTTTCCCTGGGTAGTAGCAGTGGCTAGCCACCACGTGCTCCAGGTTGAGACTTGATACTCTGTTTACCCTATGTCGTCAGGGTGGCCGGGCACTGTGAAATTCCCGGACGAGCTCACTCCCAAATATTCACCTGTGATGGTGATGGACAAATATTCACCTGTGATGGTGATGGATAAATATTCACCAGTGATGGTGATGGATATGGATCATGATTATGATCAAGCTCATATTGAGCATACTCGAGTTGGGGAGACACGACAGAGGGACAGTCCAATGGTTAGCTACCAGGACTTGTCGGGTTGGCTCTATAACCGACAGATGATATCATCGGCCACTAGGGACAGGCATTCATCATATGCATACTATGTGAATTGTTTGAGATTGCCTATTTGACTGCATATTACTTGCTAATTGTCTAAATGTCTTAACTGCTCCTATTTGTATATTCTTTGTCTGATATAACTGTGTTTGCTATAATATACTCCTGCTGGTGGTTGGGAGGTTTGAAGGAATTGGAAAGGGAAGTATTAGTTAGACTGAAGATTCTTTAGTCAGATGCCCTTATATGGTTTAGCTTGTTTATAAGCTTTGATATTATCTGGAGGAAGTTCTAGGATTGCCTTTGGCTTTCCTCTATTATTATGTATTATATATGTGGAAGCTGTTACCATGCTAGGGACCTCTGGTTCTCACCCATGCGGATTTTGTGGTTTTCAGATGCAGGACGCGAGGTTTCCCGCTGAGGCATGCTGGAGACTTCTAGATTTGCGAAGATTCCTTGTGCTTGGGGACTATGTTTTGATTTATATGTTTTGCTTAGATACTCTTATCTCCATTAAATAATACAAACTGTGATGACTCCTCTTATGGGAGATTTTGGAGAATAGGTTTTATGTATTTGTGTCCCTTTGGGTTTCCTTTGGGGTTTTCCTTATTTTATCATATGTATATATTGTTATGCTCAGACCGGTTATCTTCGCAGCCGGATTTTGAGTCTTGATATTCCTGTTTTTGACACTCTTTTGTATATATATAATCTCGCGTTGGTTTATCCTTGTTCGTTGCGTTATCGATCGGAGTGTTGCGCTTTTGAGTTGCGGTTTTTGTTTACCCCTTTTTCTACAAAGGCTCCTAGTTATAATCAATCATTCATACTACTATACGTACTAAATTTTTATTTTAGAGGTCGTAATACCTTGCCATCTCTGAATTATGACTTAAGCATAAGACTCTGTATGGTAGGGTGTTACATTATGGTATCAGAGCAGTTCGTTCCTGTAGAGCCTGAGGGATGGACTGACTATGCTTCTGTGCATTCTCTGTGTGTGTGTTATGTGCTATTAGTATATCTGCTTGATATATTTGGCATAAACGTTCATGAGCATGCATTTGGGACTTTGAATCACTAGACTTCCGATATTGAGACTGATCAACTTAATATCGATTGTTGGGTGTGTATAGGAACCAGATGGCGCCTCGTGGACGCGGTAGAGGTAGTGCGAGAGGTCGTACGAATGCTCGTGCACCGGAGGATAACCCTAATGACCCGGTGAACTTTATGGCTGCGTTGGAGAACACGGCTGCTGCTATGCAAGCCACTGCTGAGGCCCTTGGTCAACAGATGAACAGCCATGGCAACGACAGAAATGGAGCTCAGGGACCAATGGAGATTAGAACTTTCGTTGTGTTGGTGAACAAGTGTGGGGTTGCTGAAGAGTGTGTGAAGAGGGCAGCCGCTAAGAAAGGAAGTCACAAAGGATCATTCCCACAGAACCGAGGGAAGAGCATTGCACCTAGAGGTCCGCCTTTCAAGAGGAGAGGTTCCTTTAGGAGGCCCAACAACAACAACTCCCAAGGAAAAAGGTTTGGGGAGCAGCCTCAGAATGATCAAGTTTGTACTAGGTGTGGAAGTCACCATCCGAGAGCACCATGCAAGGCCGGATGGGGTTTGTGCTACCATTGTGGGAAGGCAGGACATAAGCTCCCATGGTGTCCGGAGCGGCAGAAGCAAGGTGCTGGGAAAGCACAACAAACTGGTCGGGTGTTCACCACCTCAGCTGTGGGTGCAGAGGGATCCGAGACACTCATTCGAGGTAACTGTGAAATGGCTGGTCAAACTTTAAATGCTTTATTTGATTCGGGAGCATCGCATTCATTTATTGCATTTGAGAAAGCCCATGAGTTAGGATTGAAGATCGTAACCTTAGGTTATGACCTAAAAGTGTACAATGCTACCCATGAGGCCATGGTAACTAGGCTAGGATGCCCGGAAGTTTCCTTTAGGTTCAAGCAGCGTGATTTTGTCCATAATTTAGTCTGCTTGCCAATGATCGGTCTTGATCTTATCTTGGGATTGGATTGGTTATCTAAGAACCATGTCCTGCTTGATTGTTCTACAAAGTCGGTGTACTTTATGCCGGAAGATACTGAAGGACCGGTCGTGGTGAATAATTATTACTTGAATTCGATGATGGTGAATTGTTCCGGAACCGAATGTCAGGGTATCTTGCTGTTAACCGCGGGCGTTTCGGGTGATGATCAAAGGTTGGAGCAGATTCCGATTGTGTGTGAGTTTCCGGAAGTGTTTCCCGATGATGTCGATGAGTTTCCACCTAACCGAGAGGTTGAGTTTGCTATTGAGTTGGTGCCCGGGGCGGGACCAATCTCAAGTGCTCCTTATAGGATGTCACCGTTAGAGATGAACGAGTTAAAGTCTCAGTAAGAGGATTTGTTGGGAAAGAATTTTATACGGCCAAGTGTCTCTCCGTGGGGTGCTCCAGTGTTACTGGTGGAGAAGAAAGATGGGAGTATGCGGCTCTGTGTGGATTACAGGCAGCTGAACAAGGTTACAATAAAGAATAAGTACCCACTACCGAGAATTGATGATCTCATGGATCAGTTACAAGGAGCTGGAGTTTTCTCCAAGATTGATTTGCGATCCGGTTATCACCAGATAAGGGTGAGGGGTGAGGATATCCCTAAGACCGCTTTCAGAACTCGTTATGGTCATTACAAGTACACTGTAATGTCCTTTGGATTGACGAACGCTCCTGCAATGTTCATGGATTACATGAATAGAGTCTTCCGTCCGTTTCTGGATAAATTCGTTGTTGTCTTCATTGATGACATACTAATTTATTCCAAAACTGAAGAAGAGCATGCGGAACACTTGAGGACCGTGTTGCAGATTCTAAAGGAGAAGAAACTCTATGCAAAACTGTCTAAGTGTGAGTTTTGAAAGAGTGAGGTGAAGTTTTTGGGTCACGTGGTGAGTAAGAAGGGAATAGCCGTAGACCCAACTAAGGTGGAGGCTGTGATGGATTGGAAACAACCAACCACCGTAACAGAGATAAGGAGTTTTCTGGGTTTAGCTGGCTATTACCGAAGGTTTATCAAGGAATTTTCACAGATAGCGTTACCAATGACAAAGTTAACCCGCAAAGACACTCCGTTTGTTTGGACTCCTGAGTGCGAGGAGAGCTTTCAGACATTGAAGGAAAAGCTGACCATTGCACCTGTGTTAGTGTTACCCGAGCCGAACGAGCCTTTTGAGGTGTATTGTGATGCCTCATTGAAGGGTCTAGGGTGCGTGCTGATGCAGCATTATAATGTGGTGGCGTATGCCTCACGACAGTTGAGACCTCATGAAGTTAGTTACCCTACGCACGATTTGGAACTCGCTACGGTTGTGTTTGCCTTGAAGGTGTGGATGCATTATCTCTATGGGGTTAAGTTCCAAGTCTTCTCTGATCATAAGAGCTTGAAGTACCTCTTTGATCAGAAAGAGCTTAATATGAGGCAGAGAAGGTGGATGGAATTGTTGAAGGATTACGACTTTGAGTTGCATTACCATCCGGGAAAGGCGAATGTAGTGGCGGATGCATTAAGTCGGAAGTCGTTATATGCGGCTTGGATGATGCTCCAAGAGGAGAAGTTACTCAAGGGATTCGAGAGTCTTAAAATTGGTACTCAAGAAGTATCCGGAACCTTATGTTTGAACCGATTAGAAATCTCAAGTGATTTTAAGTCCGAACTCCTAAAGGCTCATCAGAATGATGAAGCCTTATGGAAGGTGTTACCGGCTATTGAGCAAGGAAAACAGTGGGGAGTGTCGGAAGAAAAAGATGGGTTATGGAGATTCAATGGTAGGATCATTGTGCCGGATGTTGGCACTTTGAGGCAAGATATCTTAAAGGAGGCACACAAAAGCGGATTCTCCATTCACCCGGGAAGTACTAAGATGTACCATGATTTAAAGGCGATGTTTTGGTGGCCGGATATGAAGAATGATGTGGCAGAATATGTTTCAGAGTGCTTAACTTGTCAAAAGGTAAAGATTGAACATCAAAAGCCCGCCGGTATGTTGCAACCTCTAGAGATTCCACAATGGAAGTGGGAGAGTATTGCAATGGACTTTGTGTCGGGATTGCCAAGGACTAGAGCTGGATTTGATGCTATTTGGGTGATTGTGGACCGACTGACGAAGTCAGCTCACTTTTTGCCCATTCGTATGACTTACACCCTTGAGGAGCTAGCACGGTTATACATAAAGGAGATTGTGAGACTTCATGGTGTACCTGCTACTATAATCTCTGATAGAGATCCTCGTTTTACTTCAAGGTTTTGGGGTGCATTTTAGAAAGCTTTTGGAACCCGATTAAGCTTGAGCACGGCTTACCATCCTCAAACAGATGGTCAATCTGAGAGGACAATCCAAACACTAAAGGATATGTTGAGAGCTTGTGTTTTGGACCAACCGGCGAGTTGGGATCGGTATATGCCATTAGTGGAGTTTGCATACAATAATAGTTATCATGTGAGCATCGGAATGGCTCCGTATGAGGCCTTGTATGGGAGAAAATGTCAATCTCCGCTATGTTGGTATGAAGCTGGAGAGAAAAGCTTGTTGGGGCCAGAAATGATAGCTGAGACTACTGAACAAGTCAAGAAAATCCGTGATAGGATGCTTACGGCGCAGAGTCGTCAAAAGAGTTACGCCGATCAAAGGCGAAAGCCCTTAGAATTTGAGGAAGGAGACCATGTTTTCCTTAAGGTTACTCCGACTACAGGAGTAGGTAGGGTGATTAAGGCAAAAAAGTTGAATCCTCGATACATTGGTCCATTTCAGATCCTAGAGAGGATTGGACCGGTGGCGTATCGAATGGCTCTACCACCTCATCTTTCGAACCTGCACGACGTGTTTCACGTGTCACAGCTTCGGAAGTACACCCCTGATGCTAGCCATGTGTTGGAACCTGAGTCGGTTCAGTTAAGGGAAGATTTGACGCTTCCAGTGGCTCCAGTCAGAATTGATGATACTAGTATTAAACGGTTGCGTGGAAAAGATGTTTCCTTAGTCAAAGTGGCATGGAGTCGAGGCGGTGTTGAGGAACACACTTGGGAACTTGAGTCGGAGATGCGAACGGATTATCCGCATTTATTCTCAGGTAATTGCATTTGAATTTTGTGGGCAAAATTCCCAATTAGGTGGGTAGAATGTAAACCCGGTTAATTAACGGCTAATTAACCCATAAATGAGAATTTATTCTAGAAAGCCTAAAATGTGATTTTTATGGCTAAATGTGATAGAGGAGACTGAGACGAGAATTTTGGTACCAATTTTATAGAATTCGGACCAAGATTGGACCGAACGGGCCAAACCGGGCCAATTGGACCCAAAGTGGGCCCTTGGCCCAACATAACTTAACCAAAACCCTAGTTTTCAGCACTCTCTCTCCTCATTTGTTACACATACAAGCTGAAATTAGAAAGAAAAGGGAGGAAGAACACTCTCTCAAGTTCTCTCCCTTGGTTGATCTTCAAATCACCATAACTTTTGATCTAGAGCTCCGATTGCCGCCCCGTTTGCGGCCACGCGTTCACCGCGGAGAGCTCTACGAAACCCATACAATCAATCTTGAGGTAAGCTACGTGTTGCTGTTCGAAATCTCAGCCCCTATTTTCGAGTTTCATGGGTGAAATATTGAGATTTTGGGTTCTTTGATGTTATAGGACCCAACTCTCTTGAAGGAGAAGGTTAATCTTGTCTCCTTGGACCTTGAGTGTGGTAAGATTCTCAACCCTAGAGTATTTTGTTGTTTTATGATGTTTGGGTTTTGAGATGTTGTGTATGGGTATGATGGTTGTGGCTTAGGTTGTGTACATGTGAATATTGGAGATTGATTGGTGACTTTGAAAAGCTTGGAAAAGGTTTGGTGGTGAAGAATCTGCTCTTGGAGGTGTTGAGGCCTTGTGAGCTTGAGGATAAGTGGTTTAGAAGTGCTCCGGTGGAGCTTGGGAAAATCGGCTAAGGTATGGTTTCGGTTTCCCGTATCTAATATGTAATGTGGTAGGAAATACTTAGGCTAGAGGCCCTAAGATAGGCATTGAATTGTTGATGTTGTTGAATGATTGAGATATATGATGTGGTCATATATGTGATGACGATTATTGATGCCTTGGTGGTGTGATGTATGAGAAATATGCATGTTGTGATATATGCTTGATGAATGGTTATGGTTGAATTGTGGGTTGAACCATGTTGATGGTGAATATGATGTTGATTGTGTGCAATAATAATTTATTGGAATTGGTGTTGTTGAGAATTGGCATGAGGAATAGTATATGATATGTCAATATGTTGAGTTGAGCCACTTGGGTGAAGTGGGCTAAAATGATGGGATAGTGATTTTGTATTTTGTGGTAATGTGTCAATGTGTGAGTTGAGGAGGCTTGATGTTGAATTTGATACATTTTGATTGATTTCAAAGAAAAGGGATGAAATTGGCATGTTTTGATTGATTTTGAAAAGAGTTGAAAATGGTTTGTTTTGAAAATGGCATATTGTGGTTTTGTATGAAAATATGGTTTTTGGGCATACTTTGACGGGACATAACTTGGACTACGGATCTCCGTTTTGTACCAAATCTGTTTAGAAATGAAATTGGATCCGGGATGTCCATACCGTTCGAAGAACGGGTGAAAAACGATTTAAAATGAGGAAGTTATGTCCGTTGGAAGATTGGGGTGTAAATCTGTGAAATTCTGCAGCTTTTAACTTAGAAAATTTTTAGCAGAATGATCCCTTGCGTGTGGGCGCACCTGGCGCGTGCGCGCCGACCTTCCGAGAAGTGCCATCCACGCGTACGCGTGATGTGCGCGGGCGCGCCGATTGTGCTGCACCCCATGCCCAGCCATTTTCCAGAGAGTTATGCCAGAACTGTGCCAGTGTTGTGCCTGGGGCACGAGAACACCCGCGCGTACGCGTGGTTGACGCGTGCGCGTCGATTGGCAAAGTTGTAATCCGCGCGTCAGCGTGCATGACGCTTGCGCGTCGATGAGTTTTTGAGGCCATCCACGCGTGCGCGTGGAGTGCGCGTACGCGTGGCCCTGTTTTCATCCCAAAGTTGATTTTTGAGTTTTAAAAAGCCAAATCTCATACTTCTAAGCCTCCGATCTCACCATTTATGTCTTAAATCATTATGACATGCCTAGCTATTAGAAAGGGGCTAGTGAATGAGGTAACTTGCGAGTGAAGCAAGGGAAAAATGAATGATCAATGAGGATCAAGATGATTATGTGAGATGCGGAGGATGGTGGTGGAAGTGCTTGTTATGCCATGGGCCGAAAGGCTGTAATTGTTAATGAAATGGCTGGTTATGGATTTAACCGTGAGCCGGAATAGCTGTGTATGCTATGAATATTGGCTGGTTATGGATTTAACCATGAGCCGAATGGCTGATATGGATGTTGATCCATGGATGAGAATTCATGCATGTTTATGCTGGATTATTGATAATTGTGATTTGCACTTCCACTATCTGAGATACGAATTTCCCTGGGTAGTAGCAGTGGCTAGCCACCACGTGCTCCAGGTTGAGACTTGATACTCTGTTTACCCTATGTCGTCAGGGTGGCCGGGCACTGTGAAATTCCCGGACGAGCTCACTCCCAAATATTCACCTGTGATGGTGATGGACAAATATTCACCTGTGATGGTGATGGATAAATATTCACCAGTGATGGTGATGGATATGGATCATGATTATGATCAAGCTCATATTGAGCATACTCGAGTTGGGGAGACACGACAGAGGGACAGTCCAATGGTTAGCTACCAGGACTTGTCGGGTTGGCTCTATAACCGACAGATGATATCATCGGCCACTAGGGACAGGCATTCATCATATGCATACTATGTGAATTGTTTGAGATTGCCTATTTGACTGCATATTACTTGCTAATTGTCTAAATGTCTTAACTGCTCCTATTTGTATATTCTTTGTCTGATATAACTGTGTTTGCTATAATATACTCCTGCTGGTGGTTGGGAGGTTTGAAGGAATTGGAAAGGGAAGTATTAGTTAGACTGAAGATTCTTTAGTCAGATGCCCTTATATGGTTTAGCTTGTTTATAAGCTTTGATATTATCTGGAGGAAGTTCTAGGATTGCCTTTGGCTTTCCTCTATTATTATGTATTATATATGTGGAAGCTGTTACCATGCTGGGGACCTCTGGTTCTCACCCATGCGGATTTTGTGGTTTTCAGATGCAGGACGCGAGGTTTCCCGCTGAGGCATGCTGGAGACTTCTAGATTTGCGAAGATTCCTTGTGCTTGGGGACTATGTTTTGGTTTATATGTTTTGCTTAGATACTCTTATCTCCATTAAATAATACAAACTGTGATGACTCCTCTTATGGGAGATTTTGGAGAATAGGTTTTATGTATTTGTGTCCCTTTGGGTTTCCTTTGGGGTTTTCCTTATTTTATCATATGTATATATTGTTATGCTCAGACCGGTTATCTTCGCAGCCGGATTTTGAGTCTTGATATTCCTGTTTTTGACACTCTTTTGTATATATATAATCTCGCGTTGGTTTATCCTTGTTCGTTGCGTTATCGATCGGAGTGTTGCGCTTTTGAGTTGCGGTTTTTGTTTACCCCTTTTTCTACAAAGGCTCCTAGTTATAATCAATCATTCATACTACTATACGTACTAAATTTTTATTTTAGAGATCGTAATACCTTGCCATCTCTGAATTATGACTTAAGCATAAGACTCTGTATGGTAGGGTGTTACAATTATTATTATTATTATTATTATTGGAAAAACTACTCTTTAGACCAATAATTTTTAGTATTTTTTATTATATTTTATTAATACAAATATTAAATTATTTTTAATAAATAAATTTTATTAATTTATGTGTACGAATTCTAAAAAAAATAAATATAAATTATATTAATTTATGTGTATAAATTTTAATAAATATAAATATAAATTATATATTTTTGTATATAAAATTTTTGTAAATATGAGTGTATATTATTATTAACTAAATATTAATAAAAAAAATAGTATTTATTATTATTATTATTATTATTATTATTATTATTATTGTTATTATTATTATGGTGGCCCTTGGTGGTACTGTGGGGATGGGGCAGGTGTTGAAAGAGAAAGTGACTCCATCTTCATATGAGAACAAATAAATAAAAACACATTCGACGCTTGAATAGAAAAAAGAAAAAGGGGGAAAGAAAACAAACTTTGAATATTTAAAAATAAAATAAAATTATGATGAATATAATTGGTGTTGGCACACCAGCTATTACCAAATAATTTTTCCTAAAATGGAAAGATTCTTTTTTGTAAATGATGCTTTGGGAAAAAGTCAGCCAATGTGATTTGGGGTTTCAAGTTTGAATCCTCATTTGAGTTACAAGTCTTTGTTTGAGTTTTGTGTGAACCTACAACTCATCACTCATCATGTGCGAGCGTGCAAATCCAGCCAGACAAGGATCTTATTATGTATGTGAACTACTTTGGAACAAATTAAAGAAAAAAAAAAGAAAGAAAATTGTTGAAAAATAAAATATGATTCCCCAAAGTCTAATTGCTTCCTTGCAAATAAACCCTAAATAATTCAGTTCCTTCTAGTCGTCCTTAATTACTATCATATCAAATAATAGCCAGATAAGAATTGGGTTAATTAATTAAAGATGTATTTGATTTGTATTTTTATTTTCAGCATTTTTTATTTTTAATTTTTTATAAAAAAAATAAAAAATAAAGCAAAAAATAAAAACATAAATCAAACTCGCCAATTTTTTTTTTTAAGTATAGAAAGGATTATTGGTGTTGATGTTGATATTAGATAATAAAATTGTCAGCATATAAAATTCAACTCAACAATTCTATATCAACTTAATTTAAAAATTTTCTATAATAGCCAATATATTTTCAACCATTAAACGCCACTATAATCCGTCATATTTTCACTTTATTATGTTTTCAATTAATATGTAATATCTGTCTTATTCAAAAAACTTCCTATTTCCTTTCAATTATACTTGCAAGTAGATACCTAATTGCCTAATTATTATAAGAATTTAACTTTGATGTAAGTATACTGTAAAATATTTTATATAATTGTGTAATTATATTTATTTTTTTACAATCATCCATGTAGTCAATAAAAATAATAGTTATTTTTTATGATGTGTCGTTACATGATTAAATACATGTATAAAATAAAATTACGTTATTCTGATAGCACATTAAAATTAATTTTTTATTATAAATTAAATGAACTTCTAAGACAACAAGCAAGGCAAGGAGTTCAAAATTAAACGGAAATATTTGATAAAAAAAATTAACAAGAATTTATTTTATTTAGTATCAATTAATTATTACTTGTTATTTTTTCTTCTCTTTATAACATTATCGAAATTAAAATCCTTTCAATTTTAAATGAGTAATTGCGCATATAACAAAAAATATTATTCAGAAAGAGCTAGAAAGATGAGAATACAAAAAACAATACAACATATATATAATGAAAAAGAAAAGAGTAATTTTTAACACTCCATTAAAACCTTGTTATATTAGCCTAATAGCCTTGGTGGTTCCTTTGTTTTTGGCATCTCTATCTATATAATTTTCTTGATAGAGTGTTAATGGCACTATTGTAGAATTCTCATCAACACTTGGGAAGATCACTTGGAGGTGGTAACAAAGATTCATTTGGTCCTTTTCCATTATCCACAACAAATGCCATTTTCAGTCCCCATGTTGTATGTATTTCCAAATGGCAATGCATAAACCAGACACCTAAAATGAAAAAAGAAAGAAAAAATCATGTATTGTTTAGAAAAAGGTAGTTGTTATCCAAATAAATAATTATATTCTTATTTTTTTAATAGAATAAAATCTTTTATACAACTATTTAATCGTATAATATCATTTAAATATCAATATTTTCTATTGTTTTTCAATTTAATTTTGATATAAAATCTTTCATGTATTCATCTAATCATATAATATCATTTAAATATCACTATTCAACTCTAATATATTAGCAAATTTGTAATTATATTATTTGTATGACTTATGAGACTCATTTAAATTAACATAAAAAAAAGTAGGTTGAAATTATTTTTGTTGTTTTTGTAATAAAATATGTAAAATTTTGATTGTTGTTTTTCTTTTTTTTTTAAACCTAGAAAATTTACGAAATTTGATTTTAGTCCTACTATTTGTTTATTACGTTAAATGTTAACGTGACAAATTAAATACTAAAGAGCCATGTATTTTGTCACACTAGTGTTTAATGAAACAACCTAATGGCTAAAACTAAAGTTTAAAATATTACATTTTATATCCATCAAGTGATCAAACCTAGAGTGATCATAAAATAATGTAAACCAATTTTGCATTCATTAAAAATGGAATAATTTAACAAAATTATCGAAAATAGATAATTTATTAGATAGTTTTTTCAAACATACACTTTGTATAATTTTATCCGAAAGCTCAAAACTTGATGGTATCAAATTAATTTATATTTTTCATAGTTAAAATTATTAGCACTTTAATTTTTTAAGGTAAAATATAGTATTTACATGTAGTTTTTTTTGTGCAAAACCGATAATTAAAAATAGTTAAATAAAAATTTAATAAAATATATTAAATTATTTACATCAAAATAATTGCACGTGAATTTTTACTTTATTATTGTAATAGTTCATATTTTTACCTGGATTATCAGCTCTGAACCTTATGGCAACCCAGCCTCCAGAGGGAACACCAACCGTGTTTCTCTCCACAGGATCCACAAGATTAAACTTCTTAGTATCTTTATTAGGGTTGAAATTCCCTTTCCCCTTTCCAACCACAAAGAAATTGAATCCATGGAGATGAATTGGATGATTCTCAGGTGTTATCATCCCAGTATCTTGCAACACTAACTGAACCGTAGAGTTGTAACCAACCCTATAAACTCTTGTCCCTTTTGTGGTTCTCAAATTCGTTACTTGTGACCCTGTGAAGTTAAATAGTGCTGGAGGATTTGCTGGAAAATCATCTGTGAAAACTCCTTTGATGTTGAAGAACTTTGCTTGAAGAAGAGAAATCTTTGGCATCACGAAAGTCACGTTGTTGATGTCTGCCACCAATCTGGTTCCGTTTACGCAGGTGGCGCAAGGTGCGATGCCGAGGCCGACGGTGAAGAGCAGGTTATGGTCAATCTTTAAAGGGACTCTCGCCGGATATTCTTTAGAGTTTAAGCTTCTTAAAGATTTTGTAAAAGCGGTGGAAACTGCCGTAGCATTTGTCGGAGGTAAGGAAGTCAGTGTTGTGACGGTTGAGGCAAGGGTACCTGTACAAATTGTCAGATATATAATTATTTGTAGGTGAAAACTTATGTGCAATCGACTTCACGTGAAGTTGACTGCTAAGAACCGTTAGATGGTTTAACTGATTTAAATAAATTTTTATCTAACGACTCTCAGCTATCAACTTCACGTGAAGTCGACCGCACCTGAGTTTCTACCTTATTCGTATGAATAATAATAATGTTAAAAATTCAAAAAGGACAGGGATTTATTTTGTTAGGGTAATTCTGATTATAGATTTAGTTGGATGGATTGATGAATTTCAAGTGAGAATTATAATTGTTAATTTATGATTTTGAGGAACAAGAAGGACTATTGAGCACCAACAACTAGCTATTTTGGATTAATATTTAACGTCAAATGTATTTAATCTTCGTAATCGTAAGAGAAAGTTAAGATATAATAATTCATGTTATATATTCTTTATAAATTTGTATATAAATTCTACATAATATGAATGTAAATTATAATGGTTCAAACTTCAAAGTGTATACATGTAGAGAGAAATTAATAAAATGTTATAAATTTAGTGTAATAATTGTCAACTATTGACTAAAACTTAGATATTATATTATACATAATTTATGTGTATGTGCATGCATGTGAGTAAATACTTTATAGAAAATATCAAAAGTTTAGTATATTGATTAATGAAAATTAAAATACCTTGGTAATGCAACGTGGCAATGGCGGTTCTGTTGTCAATGGGGATGGGGGCGTCCATAAAAGGAGAGACTGCAAGTAAGAAATTGCCGGTCTTGTGGTTGGTTTTTAGAAGAACATTTGTGGTCTGACCGGGTGCTATGACAATAGTGTTTATGTTAAATGGTTTTATATATGTGGCATCAACTTCAACCACTGTGAGTTTGTGCCCTGCTACTTTGAAGAAGAGCTCTTCATTCAGCGCACCATTTATGATTCTTAGCAAATAGCTCTCTCCTGCTTTCACTTTCACTGTTAATCCTGCTGCACAACAAATAAATACGCGTCAAATATTCTGTTTACATATGATACATATTTTGGATACAAGATTTATTGATATTTGTTTGATATATATTTTTTTATGTTTAATAGTATTTTAATAGAAAATAATTTTTTTTAAACACGTTTAGATAAATCTAAATTTTTTTAGTGTTAGCATGTTTAATTTTATTTTTAATATATATAGTTAAAATTAATTTAAAAATAATATATATTATTAATTATTAAAACAAAAATATTTTAAATATTTTATATAATTAAATAAAAATATTAAAAATAACTAAAAATTTAATTTATATTTTGATATCAAAATATCTTATATTTTATATATATTGTGTTTCTATGTTTTATAGAAATTTAAAATTTGTGTCTCCTGTATTATGTCGTATTTCGTATCTACAATTGTTTAATTATATCTATTATTTTAAAATGACTACTCATATAATCAATATAAAAAATAAATATTTTTATTGAGATGGTATTATGCAACTGAATATATATACTATTATTATAGTGCATTAAAATTAAATTTAATTATTATACTGCCATAGTTATTTTAAAGTCTAGTTTAAATAAATAGTTTAATTAAGCTTTTTTTAAAAAAAAGTTTAAACAGTAAATATTTATATTAAAAGTAACTTATAAATAAATTATTTGTATTTAATTTTTTAATTCTAAAATTACTTATTTTAAAGAGAAATATGATAAAAAAAACTTTTTATTATGAGAGAAATTATTTTTTTAATTTTTTCATAAACACTTAAATAATTTTTTAAAAAATTATAATTTAATTTAAAAAATTATACCAAATATTAATACTACTATTATTTTTTATAAATTAAAAATTTAAAAAATAATTTTTAAAACTTTTCCAACACACCTAATTCACATCAACTTGGCATAGGCCATGATACTTGGTTTTCATTACCTTTTGAAGAACAACCTTGGATAGGTCCTACGTGGCCATTGATTGTATGTGCATCAGAAACATTTGGTGCTAATCCTGATTTCAAAGCTTCATTTATGATAGCCTCTGTATCTGATCTCCACCATTCACCTAAACAAAATAAAGTATTTCGGTAAACTATAAAAACTCATTCTCTATTCTATTTGACTAGCCTATGTTTATAAAGGAAAATTTTGATTTTGATTTTATTTTCTCTTATTCTTGACCATACAACCAGAGAAAATGTAATACTTAGATATAATAATTAAAAGTTTAATTATTACTTTATAAATTCTTATAATTTTACTCCAGTTTTAATAAGTTGCTAGAATTTAAACATTTATAATACAAAAACTTACACTATATAATAATTTTTAATCAGATTATTATAATTTAACATTATTTTAATTTAATCCCTAAAATTTAAAACACTTTGTAATCAAAACTCTATAACTAAAGTACCATATATTAAGAAAAAATTGACATGGTATAGGAATTTGATTAGAAATGTTTAAATTATAAGAATATGATTGAAAACTTTTGTATAATAACATAAAGACTTGAATACAAGATTTTAAATTATAAAGATAAAAAAATCTAAACATTAATTAAACTTTATAAAATATTCAAAAGGATAAAATATATTTTGTCTTTGAAATTTGTCAAAAATTTAAAAATATCTTTAAATTTTATTTTATTTCAATTTTATCTTTAAAATTTTTAATTTACATCAAATATACTCTTGACAACTAAATTTTTAAAAAGTTTAAGACTAATTAAGCAATAATATATAACAACTATGTTTGATTCATTTGTACTAAAAGTTATTCTTGTAAAATTATTACTGAATTAGTTTTAAATTTTTTTAAAAAAATAACGGTTAAAAATATATTTGATGTAAACAAAAATTTTTTAAGACAAAATTAAAAAAAAAATAAAACTTAAGGATAATTTAAAAACTTTTAACAAACTTTTAAGATAACAAATATACTTCACTCTATTATTAAACTTACTCAATATGATAACTTGTTCCCTATTAGGTTTGGGAAATGGGTAAGGAACTCCAAGCTTGGGCAAGATAACAAGGGCACCATGAACAGTGGCCCTAAGCCATAGGATATGTGCATGCCACCATAGTGTGCCTCTCTGGCCTGTCAGTGTGAAGTTATAAACATAGGTTTGGCCCGGTTCAATTGGGCATTGAGTGATGTATGCTGGCCCATCAGCCCAACCTGTTCTCAGTTGTTTCACCCCATGCCTGTCCAATTTTCATTTATCAAATTTTTTACTTTTAATTTTGTCCCTTTTTTTTTTTTAATTTTAGTTTCTAATGTTAGTTTGTTTCCTTAAATACTAACATAGTATGTTAAATATATTGCCATAACTTTTTATATCAATAATTCACTTCAACATTTAACAAAAGAGTATAATTAATGAACTAAATAACTAACTATTTATCAAATCAATGTCAGTTAACAATTATTTTTTTAAAATTTTATTTCAGTGTCAGTTAACAGTTATTTTTTAAAAATTTTATTTTTAACTCATATTAATATTTAATGAATATTCAACTGTATAATAAAAAAAATCCAAAATTCTACTAAAAAGAATATTCAAAAGTGAAATAGAACATTCAAAATTAGTGGTGATTTTGTTGAAAGCTATGAGAAAGATGAATAATATGAATCTGGAATTGAAATGAGATCTTAATAAATATGGGTAAGAAAATGTTAGTAAAACAGTCATTTAAAAAAAATTAATAATAAAAAATAGCACCCTGTACTTTTTCTTAACAGAATAAATTTTATTAAAAGAAAAAAGAAATTTTTAAGATTAAAACCACAAAAAATACGAAATCAATAATCATATATTTTATCGAAGTCAAAATCTTATTAATCCTTGTTAAATAATAAAACTAGAATAAAAAGTAGTAGAAAAAAGAAGGATATTATTTAGAATGATAAAAGAAAAAAATAAACACACTATAACACTAATTAGTACTTACCAATGGATGCTAAGATTGTATTTGACATGGTTGACCACCTTAACAAGAACAGTGTCATCTTCCCTGGCATATATGGTGGGACCTGGGAACTTTCCGTTTACAGTCACAATAGGCTTTGTTGAGCACAACTTTGTAGCATTCTTCATAACCACCTATTACACATTTCATTAACCAATTAATTAATAAAAAATGATAGGGAGCCAGCTGTTTTCAGTAATTTTGACTATTATTTATTTAGTATAATTACTAAATTATTTTTGACAAATAAATATTACTAATTTATGTGTATAAATTCTTAAAAATATGAATGTAAATTATATTAATTTATATACGTATTAAACTCTAGTAAATATAGATTTAAATAATATTTTTTTTTATGTAAATACCTGCAAATATGGGTGTAAATAATTGCTGGTTAAATACTGTTTTAAAATGATAATATTTACTAATCACCTAGTATTGGTGTCAATTAATTTCCATCATATAGGAATATGAGGAGTTATTTCTTCAAAAATAATAACAAGAAAGTATAACTAACTAACTAACTGCACCATGCATGTACCAAATTTTTTAAGTTCCTTTCCTTGCTCAACAATTTCACCATCACTTGGCTGTTTGGTCAAGGCACACATATTTTTGGTAAGGCCCAAGGTATATATATATATATATATAAAACATTATAACAGTGAATCATTTTTCACCCCCTTGGAATCAAATGTTATATATTCCTATCTAACTAGGTACTTTCCTATTTTCAACTTTATATGTTTTATTGAAGCTATAAAACAACTGAATTAAGAAAAGAAGTTATGATTAAGCAAAAGGAAGCCTAGCGACGCTAAAGAAGTTATATCACTACTTTTTTTTGTTGATGTATTTAGAAACAGGGGATATCATTGATGGGTCAAGGGGTATGCATTTAAAGCCTTAATGTATTCTCTTAATTATTCTTTTAATATTTAAATAGATAAAAATTTAAATATATATTATTTTTGAAAACATAAAAAATAACAAAATTTAAAACTTTTTTATTTAGAAATTAAGCGAATAAATTAAGATTCTTTATCATATTTCATATTTAAAATATAATATAAAATAATAGATATATAATTCAATGATTGACATAGGAAAAAAAAAAACAAAATGCTTAAGACATTGACATGGATGATTACTAGTGTGATAATGGGAAGTTGGGTAATAAAAGGATTTATTAATTTGTTATTTTCTATAAACAAGAAAAGTATTTGTTACAATGACAGCAGTCAAATCTTTTTACCCATACTGTGTGTGTATATATATATTTGCATGTATACAAAAAAAAATTATTATTAGATTAATTACTAAAGTGGTAATAATAATAATTGGAAGATCGAGTAAAGTGACAAATAAATTTATGGTAATTTATACTTTGGACAAATTAATCCTTAAAAAAAGTGCTAATAAAATTTTTTAAGATAGAAGATGTAGACACAATATATATCTTCAAATTAATCCCTATGATTAGGATAGGAGATTTTAATTCGAAGTAATATGTCCGCGTTTATTATCCTAAAAGACTTTATTGATATTTTTTTTAGAGATTAATCTATTCAAAATATAAATCCTCAATAATTTGTTTCTCACATTATTCTAAATCAAAACTAAAATCCATTCAAATAAGTTGAAATGCAATGCAGCTACCTACATTGAACTTGTAGTGGCGAACCATGGCTTCCACTGATGATAGTGGAAGCATGCATATCGCTAGAAGTAGCATGGTTCGAATTCCAAATGCCGCCACCGTTGCCGCCGCCACCGCTGCCGCCGCCGCCATAGCCACCCCCTATTGAGAGTAATAATAATTTACAAGTACTTTATTTAGATTCCAAATTCTTTGGTAGCTATGTATATTTTGATATGTTCTTCCCTATAATATAATGCAATGCAAGACTAAACATGAAGGACAACCTTATATAAAGGTGTACACATATTCATACACATTGCTACAATGTCCTTTTAATTAGTTGGTTGAAGGAATACTTAAGAGGTAAGTTGTATATACATTGTAAAGTATAAATTAATCCAAAACAACAAAACCCAAAAGATGAGGACCATAAAAGTTCTGTTATATTTTTTACTTGTGTATCACATAAAGTAGTTATATCCATCAAACTAGGACACTTTTTGAAGCTAAGCTAGTTGTATATGTGTCTATGTGTTCTGGGGTTATGATATGTGTCTATTTTCTTTTTCTTTGGTCCACCTTCATATATGGTAAAGTACAACGATCTTCAAGCCACCAATATACGATATTATCCATTATTATATTGGTGAAATAATTAATGTATATGTATATTCAAAGACAAAAATGTTTGATAATAAAAAAATTAGAATTTGTCTTATTTAATTTTTATTAATTGCTGTAATTTTGATTATTTTTTTTTGTTTCTCTAACATAGTAAATTATACATGTATTATTGCTATAAAAAACATTGCCATTAGAACGTTATTAATTAATTGTTTAGAAATTAACCAATTTAAGTTGGTTAAATTATTAATTCATTTAATTTGTTCACTTAAGCATATATCGGATGTTTAAATTCCATTTTATTTATGCAGTTATTTATTGGCGAACAAAAAACTCTTGAATAAAATTCAGATTTAAGGTAGATTAATCTTTAATCTAAAAATTAATAAATAATTTGCTCTATTAGCTTAGTGAAAAGAGATAGCAGAGGTGGAGTTAGATGAAATATTAGAGGGAGGCCAAAAATATTTACACAATAAAATAACACTAAAATAAAATTTTAAGGGAGACTAAACTAAAATTTACATATAATTTACATGTAAAAAATTAAAATTAGCGGGGACGTTGCCGCCCCCTCCTTCTCTCCATGTAGCTCCGCCCCTGGGAGATAGAGATACTATTTATTGTGGGATTTAGATCCTCTAAATTTTGAATTTTATTTTAGAGAGTAAAGTGTGATCTCTCATCATTGATTTTATAGATGGGATCAAGAATAAATATAAAAGAGAAACTATCTAAAGATAGAAGATCACACTTTACTCTCTAAAATAAAATTCAAACTTTAGAGAAATCCTTTATTTTGTACTCTTAGAGTGCTACCTATGTTTATACTCATTGTAATTTGCAACCAAACCATATATTTGATAATAATTACATTGAATATCTTAATGGCTTAATTTTAAAATTGAATACAATGAGAGAATATTGAGAATTAATTTTTAGTTACCTGACATTACTCAATTTTAGTATTTAAGTTTATAATTTAGAATTTAGGATTTAAAATCTATAATTTAAAATAAATAAAATATTAAAAAAAATTGACACCTAGATTACTCTAATAATCTCCATAGAGAAAGCAAAAGACAAATTAAAAAAGACTTCTTTAATCAAGTGGGATATCGAATTAATTCACGGCATACAGATCGTGCGTCAATAGTTAAAACAATAACTCTTATCATTAAAACAAATTAAAAAGCAATATAAATATTTGTACATTATGAGAAAGAAACGTAGTTAACAAGTTGATTATTGTTATGGCTTTGCCGTTGAAGAAGTGCATGTGCATTAATGCACTAATATAGTATGCGACACATACATGCGACAATAGTATCAGGATGTTAATAACCCAACATAAGTTTTTATTTGGTGAACTATGGTTTTCAAGAACTGTTGAGATAATGAGATATAATAAATAGAGTTGGCACTTATCTGTGGCAACGGCACACATATATATATAATAATTACATCAAACAAGTTTCTTCCTGAAAGCTAAAGATTTTAAGAGTGGTTAGCAGTTCATATCAATAAAACTAAAGTTTCTTCACGTTGACCACTATATACATGTCGCTATTATTAAAAATATATATTATTTGTTATTTTTTCACGTTTACAAATATTTAACCTCTGTCGTTTTTGAGTCCAACATACTCATTTATCTCAGTTTTACCCTCTCCCAAAATGCTACTCCTATATGTAATGGTTGACAAAAACTATTGTTACGTCACAAGGCTATGAATTTTCACCACGTGAATAATGTCCTCTGTTCTTCTTGGTTATCTTATCATATCTGTAGGACCAAATATTTTTGTGCACACTAACACACACAAGGTTTTACCAAGTTACTTTTTGGTACATATAAAAGTATATAAGATTTATCAAAAATGCTACTCATACTCTAAAATCAACCATCAATATATTTGTGTATAAATATATATGTAATTTAATTTATTTTTAACGTATATTTATATTTTAACATATATTTTATAATAGTAACTAATTTTAGTATACACGTAGCATATATAGTCGAAGATTCATATATTCTCTCTTATGGATAAAACTGATAGACTTACTATTTTTATTATGATATAGAAATGGTGGGACATTCTTTACTTTGATTTGCACTATAAATAATATAAAATTATAAAGCCTCCTTCAGTATTTAGAATTTTATTTTTTGGAACATTTAAGTATGTATTTTGTATTGTTACTCATCTTACTACCTTAAATTTCGGCATAGTAACAACTAAACTCTCAATCATTTAAGTATCTTATGTGATCATATAGAATAATTCAATCAGTCACCAAAAAAAAATATAGAATAATTCAATTACAGTTAATCAAATAACATTATTATTATTTGTAGTAAGATGGTACCTCGGAGTAAGATCTATAAACCTTTAGAATTTGGTTGAGTTGAAAATTTTAAGTTGTGTCGTCGCGGCTTGATTTCTTAAATTAATTAGAAATTTCGATTATAATAGATAACATATAATCTGTAAAAGAATTAAAAAATTTCACCGTAGGATGCAATTTGACCAAATAAATGTGTTACTCTCTAAAAGAAGATACTAAAATAAGCATATGAGGCTGCATAAGTGATGCTCGCCCCAATCAATATTAATATAATCAAAACATAACTCCGCCAGATTCAAAAGAGTGATATTATATGCATTACCTTTATATACACATTTCTTGTACACTTTTCACTTATACTAATAAAAGCTATTGATAAAAATTGAGAAAGATAAAAATTTATGTTTTTAAATCATTGAGAAAATACACACAAAAAGCTGTAAAAATATCACTTTTCGTCTCAAAAATCTTGAAGTCGACATAAAATATGGGTGACACTAAATTTCCATGAAAATAGTCATCATAACATGTTAGTTGGAGAGCTGAAGAGAGCTTAGAGGAAAATTCTGCAAAATAAATAGCATGCATACGGGTGAATATTCACATGCAATTGTCTTATATGAAGGTGATAGCCGATAACCATTAGATGATTTGAGAAGTTTGACTAAATTGTCATCTAACGATTCTTAACTATTAATTTCACATGAAGACAACTGCATGTAAATTTTTACCATGCAATGATTATGAAACAAACTTAGAACAGAGAAAGGGACACAATGATTCTCAAAAGAAGGGGGGGATTCAGCAAAGATTGAACTGAGAATGACCAAGGAGAGAAGGTATAAGTCAAATAGAGGAAGAGATAGCAGGAAGCTTTATTGATGGTAAGTGTTTAAGCTTAATGTCTTGCTTAGGGAAGAGGAAACATATTGCACAAGTGGCGCATCAGGGAAGAAGAGACAGCATAAATGCATAAGAAAATTATAGAAATAAGGATTGCTGAATGAATGCAGAGTGGTTACTGACGAAAGAAAGTGTAGTAACAGAACTAACACAACATTAGACTGATAATACCCACATACCCCCTTTAAAATCCATTATTGATGCTGCTTGTGTGGGAAAAAAGAGGATTCGACACTCTCGCATATCATCTCGGCGGGAATTTCTGGGATACGCAAAGATTCTGATTGGGATCCCAGCATGACCCCGGCTGAGACGGTTGAGACACAAACTGATATCTCGTACAATCTCATCCTAGGTTGTTTTTGGGATGGGATGGGAACCCAAGATTCCACTGAGATTTTGCAAGATTAACTACTCTGTATGTTATATGGCAAAACTAGTTCAAGAATGTTACCACTTACCAAATCTACAATATATAATGTCACACACAAAATATGTCAAAATTAAAAAATAGCTTGTTTTAAAACATAAGAAATGTTGTATATATTTAAGCATCCCGGAAGTGCAATTGTGAAATATGATATAAACTCCAAAAAGAAAAATAAGAGTCTCACGTAATACCAGAGTTAATATTAGGAAACTTTATTCAGATAACAGTTTGAAGCAATACAAAACCAGCTGTCTGCAATGTCTCCATAAAAAACGGAACAGAAAATTCAATGAGGGAAATAAGAGGAATTCACAGTTTTCCACCAAAAGAACTTGTGACAATTTCATTTCCCTGCATTTAAAAGAGAAGAAATAATATATGAATGAATGCAGAAAATGTGAACATAAGAAAAATGCATAGAGATTCCAACTCAAAGTAGGAGCCTTCTTCATCAAGGAAAGTATATTTGCACCCTTGGTGGTCCAAGATTCTTTATAAATTTTATCCATTAAAAATTTAATCGATGGGTGAGATTAAAGCATTTTTATTATATAAAAATAACTTTATAAAACATACTTAATGAAATATTCAAAGAATACATTTAACTTCGTAATATCTATTTTATCCTTCTCTTTCACTACCCCTTGACTTCCCTCTTCCCCTTCGTCATGTCTATCTTGGCAAACTCATCTTCTTACCTTGTCCCTCGCTTCTGCCCCCTCCTCCTCCCACCTTTTTCTTCTTTTATAATCTTCCCTCAAAGAGAAAGAATCAAAAGAAAAAAGTAAAAAAAAAAAAAAAAAAACTAAAGGAACCTCGCATTCTAAGACAATACCATATCCCAACAAGCGACACAATCAAGAAATAAAAAATATACTTTTTGTTACGATGACTCCTCCCTCGACCCCAGTTAATATTTTGTTCTGAGTTACACCTCTTGATGCTTTAATTGATAACATACAAGACCCGTTTTGGATCTAAGTTGGTCTGCATCATTGTATATAACTAGCAGCCATGGAGATATAGTCATAACATGGATATTTTGCTCAATGTAGTGGCCTCTTCAAGGATCTTCCTAAGAAGTCCAAGGTTATTAATGTTCCAAGGTGCATAAAGAGGGATGGGATAAAATGGAAGAAATGGAAAAAGAAAGGACAAAAAAAAGTCATTTTTTGCTATAATTTTATATACTTTTATGAAAAGCACCAAGATCCTGATTTTAGATTTTGACATCTATGTCAGAACCCCTCAAAGTAAACCCCTCTCTCCAAACTTTTAGGTGAAGAAAACAGCTAGGTGAAAAGGATAAGCCGGCAGCTAAAATGGCAATACAGGAGAGGCAGCTTCACGTTCCAGAAATATAACCAATAGCATAGCATGTCTATACAAACAATGCATGCTTTACAGAAAGTTTGATAGTCCATGTACCATAGTAAACTGCAAATGAGCTAAGAGCAGCATCTTAAGGCTCAACCATTCACTCATTAAACAGAAATCATAAATGAAGTACCGTTCGATACGCAACACTTTATGTGCATCTACCTAACAATTTGAACCATTGGGATAAACAGTCGCATAACATTACCCCTTCAATTCTAATTCTACCTTAAAAATGGTTTAACCAAAATTCTATAGCAACACAAATGCAGAATGTTTATTAAAACATGGCAGTGTGGAAGTGATGAGAATTCATGATGGGATACCTGAGAATTGTTGGAGGGCGTCGTCGTAGGGGTCTCGGCGTCCTTCGACCTGGCTGATCTGGGCATCCCAAGCAAGCTGAGAGTTATGGCGCTCGAAGGTCCAAAAGCCATAGGGCCTCATTGGGAGACTCCACATCTCCTTGGTCTTGGCGCACCTGTCTTTCACGGCATATACATGCTCCCTGAACTTCTTATCCCTTTCCTCTGGATCTTCCATCATCTTCAGTACCAAGTGCCTCGCAAATTCCATTATGAATCCCATCTCTGTTCTCTTCTATTCTCTTTATATACACTATCACCACCACCAACAATAACAACAACAAAACAATCAACAACAAATCTCCTCATAAACCCTAACCTACTATGTAAATATGGAATAATCAATTCAATTGAATGTCAAACAAAATATAATCCACAAAGTAACTAGAAATTTCACATAATCTATCTACATATTCTAGAATTGATTAAATGAAATAAGAGACATCGTCACAATCATTTAAAACAAGTATGTCTGCAAAAAAAAAAAAAAAAAAAAAAAAAATCCTTAAGAGAAATGTTTGATCGCAATCAATAATATTATGTAGCTTCAGATTTGGGACTCGAAGAACTGAAGCAATAAACAGGAGCAGCGAAGAACCTCAACGTAATCAGAACAAGAAACTAGATCCGTCGATGGGGATTGAACTGGCTCTAAAATTGCTCGACTGAATGTTAGTGTTAGTTTTTTGTTTTTGGCTTGAGCAAGATAGGATTCTCTTTTTCTCTCTCTCTCTTTTCTTTTTTCCCAATTCCAGGGTTCTTGAAAAAATTATCATTTTTATTATTAAAAAATATTTAAATACAAAAATGTATTAAATAATTATATAAATTTTTTTATAATGTAATTTATTATTCAAATTATTTTAAGAAATAGATATTATAATTTTTATTTTGATAGTATGTTTATTCATAAATTTATACAAACACATAATATAAACAGTGAGGTATAAAATAACATAATCAAAATAGAAATAATAACATTATTCTCCTTATATATTTTACATTATTTCAATTTAATCGCTTAAATTTTATTTAAATTTTAAATGTTTGATGTTTGATTATATGATACTAAAGTAATGACAATAGATGATTTTTGCTGTATTTGTGGTCTTTATCCTGAATTTGTGTTTCATGTTTTTTGTGATTGTAAAGTTATGCACAAGACATAAAAAAGCATAGACAATTCATTGAGTATGGATGCATCTTTCAGTAAATCTCTTTATCCATGGCTCCTGAAAAAATCTATTGGCTCAATTCCACCATTAAAGTGTCTTTTGGCCCCTGATCTTAGTTTGCACAATGAATATCTTCTGGTTTTGGCGAAACAAGTTTATCTCTGAGACTAACCACTCTATACAAAAAGATTTTATTTGTTGGACAACTCTCCATCTAACTAAAAACTATCATTTTGCATAATTAGAATCTTTTCGAACTAAGAATAGAGTTTGTTTCTTTTTCAAGAAATAAATCATATGGGTGTCCCTGTCTCGTCATTTCTCAAATTAAATACTGATGATTCAATTACAAAAGAAGGAACTGCAACTTGCAATGATATCATAAAGGATCATGATGATAAGTTTTTGGCATATTTCAGTGCTAATTTAAATACTTGCTCTGTTACTTAAATTTAATTAGAAAAATTCTTCTTAAATTGAATTTGGCTATCAACCTTAGTATTTTTAACCTAAGTATTAAGGTGGATTCAAATTTTGTTGCGATTTACCACTTGAAAAATTCACTATGAATTCAGAAAAACAGATGCTTGTGTTGATTGATTGGCGGCACAGGGTTATAATATGCAGTTAGGATGCCATTTTTTCTTTAATTTACCTTCTGTTATTTCTTTTTATTTCATGACAGATGTCATTGGTATTTTTTTTTAGAGTTGTTTCTACGTAGTTTTCTTGGACTTTAGCCTCGTTTCTTATAAGAAAAAAGTAATTTTATCATTAAATATAAAACTTACTAAACAAAAAACAAAAAATCTAAAGAATTTAAAGTTCAGAAAATTGGTTTGAATTGGCCGGTTGAATCGCAAATGGATAAAAAATACGGTTCAAATTAAAGCTAAAATCAGAAATTTAAAAAACCGATGTTGAACCGTCGAACCGACCAAAAACAGGTCGATCGAACCGAACAAAAATCTGACCGGTTTTCTGAATTTTAGCAAAAATGGCGTCGTATTGTAATACCCGGTCTAACCGAAATTAATTAAATAATGAGTTAAGTAGGAGCGAATATGGTTGGAAGATTTGGCAATTGGAATTTGATGATTTCAATATGATATTTGGATTCAGTGAATTTTTCCGAGTCGGAAGACATAGTTTTCTGCGTAAAAGCGCGCAGTGGAATTTTGACCGGCAGTACCGGCTGAGACCTGTCTGGTGCTGCAGCTGAGAAAGTTGATTATGAGTAAATAGGATTAAGAAATGAGGAATTATGATTGGGGGAGGTAGAAATATTTGAAGTGTGATTTAAAGCGCTAATGTTAAAGGTTTTGGTTCAAAATTGGGCCAACGGACAAAAATAAGTGAACTGGGCCTAAGTGGGTCCAAGACCCAACATATATAAACATTAGTTATGAGCATTTCAGCTCATTTTTACCCTAAAAGAGGGTTGGGGCGCTGAAATTGAGAGGAGGGAAGAGAAGAGAGGAAAACCTAACTCTCTTTGATCTTCAAATCACCATAACTTGAGCTACGGAGCTCCGATTGACGAGCCGTTTGCGGCCACGCGTCGCTCTTCTCATCCTCTACATTTCTATCTAAGTTTTGTGGTGAGTATTCCATTCATCTCTGCCCAATTTTCGAAATTCCCCACTGTTACACGTTTTTGGGAAGTTAGTGTTGAAATCTTGTGATTTTGGGTGTTTATGGATACTCCAACATGGATTCTAAGTGGGTTATATCCCTACTTCATATGGGCTGAGGTAAGAAGTGCTCAAACCCTTGTGATTTGTCATTTTTATGAGCCCTAGGTTGATGTATGTATGTGATATTGGTTATGTTAGTGCATTTGATGGTTTTGGTGCACAATTGGGAGATTGGTGTTGCTTGTGGAGCTTTGGTGAGGCTTGGAGCTAAGGGTTGGTGGAGACTTCCATAGAAGAGGCTCAATTGATTTGGCTACAAGAGGTACGGTTTAAGTTTCATTTAAGTACCGTGTGTGTGATGAGAATTCCTAGGCTAGATGCCCCTAGGATTAAGTTTGGATTGTGTAAATGGTTGATGCTAATATGCATAGTTGGTATGTAATGTGAATTGATGATTGGGTTGAGAATTGTGTGGCCTTGTATGCTCGGTGTATTGAAAATTTGAAGTATTGGATAATGAGTATTAATTTGTGGTTTATGCATTTAAATTGTGAAATTGGGCCGGAGGCCGTATATTTTGGGCCGGAGGCCGGAAAGAGGTAAGAAAGGTAAGTTGATGTGTGCATTGTATGATGACACAAGTGATTGGATGAATTTCATATAATGAATATATGAATGATTGGGTTGGTTATTGAATAATGAGGTTTGAGGAGTTGAAGTGTGGAAATTGGTAAATTTTGGGTGAAATAGTATAGATGAGGTATTTTTGATTTTGGTTGAGATATATTATGTGATCATATATGTGAGTATGATTATTGGTGCCTTGATGGTATGTTAATGCATGAGAGATATGTATGTTGTGATATATGCTTGAGAAATGGTTGAGATTGATTTGGGGATGAAACCACGTGATAGTGGGTATGATATTGATCATGTATAATGATGGTTGAATCGAAATAGTATTGTTGGAAATTGGGATGAGGAAGGATGTATGACATGTTGATATGTTTGTAATTTAGCCATTTGTTTGAAATGGGTAAAGATGGTTATATGGCGGTTTGTGAATTGTGGTAAGGTGTTAATGTATGAGTTGAGGAGGCTTGATGTTGATTTTGGTATATTTTGATTGGTTTCAAAAAGGGTTGAAATTGGCATGTTTTGGTTGATTTTGAAAAGAGTTGAAAATGGTTTGTTTTGAAAATGGCACTTTGTGGTTTTATATGAAAAACATGGTTTTTGGGCATACTTTGACGGGACATAACTTGGACTACGGATCTTTGTTTTGTGCCAAATCTGTTTAGAAATGAAATTGGATCCGGGATGTCCATGCCGTTCGAAGAACGGGTGAAAAACGATTTAAAATGAGGAAGTTATGTCCGTCGGAAGATTGGGGGTTGAAGCTGTGAATTCTGCAGTTTTGTAACTTAGTAAAATTTTAGCAGAATAACCCCTTGCGCGTGGGCGCACTTGGCGCGTACGCGCCGATCTTTCAGAAAACGCCATCCACGCGTGCGCGTGATGTGCGCGGGCGCGCCGATAGTGCTGCACCCAATGCCCAGCCATTTTCCAGAGAGTTGTGCCAGAACTGTGCCAGCTTTGTGCCTGGGGCACGAGAGTATCCACGCGTACGCGTGGTTGATGCGTGCGCGTCGATTTGGCAAATTTTAATCCACGCGTTAGCGTGCATGACGCTTGCGCGTCGATGAGTTTTTAAGGACATCCACGCGTGCGCGTGGAGTACGCGTACGCGTGGCATTGTCTTCATGCCAAAGTTGATATTTGAGTTTTAAAAGCCAAATCTCATACTTCTAAGCCTCCGATCTCACCACTTATATCTTAAATATTTATGATATGCCTAGCTATTAGAAAAGGGCTAGTGAATGAGGTAACTTGCGAGTGAAGCAAGGGGAAAATGAATAATCAATAAGGATCATTGAGGATTATGTGAGATGTGGAGGATGGTGGTGGAAGTGCTTGTTATGCCATTGGCCGAAGGGCCGTAATTGCTTATGTATTGGCTGGTTCTGGATTGAACCGTGAGCCGGAATAGCTGTGTAAGCTATGATTATTGGCTGGTTCTGGATTGAACCGTGAGCCGGAATAGCTGTGTATGCTATGAATATTGGCTGGTTATGGATTTAACCGTGAGCCGGATGGCTGATATGGATGTTGATCCATGGATGAGAATTCATGCATGTTTATGCTGAATTATTGGTAATTGTGATTTGCACTTCCACTATCTGAGTTACGAGTTTCCCTGGGTAGTAGCAGTGGCTAGTCCACTTGCTCCGGGTGTGAGACGAAAAATGATGTTTATGATAAATGAGTTAATTATGGAGTTTTGAATGAATGTAACTCAGATACCTGGGTAGTAGCAAGGGTTGTGGTTCGTCCCGCTTGCTCCGGGTCAATGCTTGTGTTTTCTCTCTGGTTGTAAGGGTGACAGGGCACCGATACCCTCTAATGGCGACAGGGCGCATATACCCTCTAATGGCGACAGGGCGCAGATACCCTCTAATGGCGACAGGGCGCAGATACCCTCTAATGGCGACAGGGCGCATATACCCTCTAATGGCGACAGGGCGCAGATACCCTCTAATGATAATAATGCGCAACAGAGAGACTGTGCCCGGGTTAGCTACCGGACACGTCGGGTTGGCTTGATAACCGACAGATGATATCATCAGCCATAGGGCAGGCATTCATCATTTGCATATGTTTGAATTGTTTGGGTTTGCCTATTTGTTTTGGATTTCTATATCATATATGCTATGTTACCTGATTACATGCTACTTGTTCTACTTGTACCTTATTTGTGTATTACTTGTCCGTATTGCTTGTGTTTGTACAACTGAGAGATCCCTCATGATGGTGTTGGTGGATGATGGGGGCTGTTCTTGATGAGATGAATTGATAATGCGATTGCATAATGATGATGATTTTCGAATGAGATCATTTGAGCTCCCTGGGTAGACGCAGTGATGTGATTTCACTAGCTCCAGGCGAGGGCATGATGTATTGATATAGAGTTGCTGAGGCAGAATAACTGATGATGGTTTTGCTTATGATTCTGAGTCTGATTCGTGAAGGAATCAGCGAATTGGGAAATATGTGTAACATGAACTAGATTTAGTATCCCTTTACGACAGATGCCTACTTATGGATTAGTGAGAATCTAGGCTGGATACTTGGTGAAAAGGAGTTTAGGATGCTTAGTGAGTTTTTATTGCAGTGCATTGGATTTATTTGGCACTTTTACCGTACTGGGAACCCATGGGCCCGGGGTTCTCATTCCGTATATATCTCTTGTTTTTCAGATACAGGTTCAGGTGCTCAGAAGTGAGCTGCGGTTCGTCTGAGAGACGGCGAAGATATTTATTTTCTCTACTTTGTGTTTTGCTTAGAATCTCTCCACCTTTATTTTGAAAGGATTATATTATGTATTGAACTCTTTTGGAACTTGCCTATAGAGGCTCTTATGTTTCCTTTGGGAGAGATTAGGATGTACTGTTGTCAACTACTTTCATACTGTACCCTAGCCGGCCTAAACTTCGCGGGTCGCGACTAGTGGCTATTACTTATGTTATATATATCTATCCGTTATCTATCTCTTAATCTCCTTTATGCCTTGTCCGTTTATCGCTTTCGGCTTCACAGTTTAACTTTTCGTTGTCAAAACGTGAGTGATACGTCTTCGCGATTTTATTTCTACTCTTTTCAGGCTTCTCGATTAATACTCCTTTCGAAATTAACTACATTTATATATTAAAAATCCACCTGAGAGTCGTACCACCGTAATATCATTGACTTATGACTCGAGCATAAGGATTTGAATATTAGGGTGTTACATTATGGTATCAGAGCAGTTCGTCCTCGTGAGCCTGAGGGATGGAACTGCTTATGCTTCAATGCATAGTCTGAGTCTGTGCCTGTGCTAGTTAGGGTATCTAACCGATACATCTAGCATGAAGTCCATGAGTGTACCTTTGGTACTTTGAAGCACTATACTTCCGATATTGAGACTGATCAACTTGATATCGATTGTTTGGTGTGTATAGGAACCAGATGGCGCCTCGTGGACCCAGTCGGGGACGTGAGAGAGATCGTACTAGCACGCAGGAACCGGAAGTCAACCTGAATAACCCGGTAAACTTTATGGCGGCATTGGAGAATATGGCTGCTGCTATGCAAGCCACTGCGGAGGCTCTTGGGCAACAGATAAACAATAATGGCAATGGTGGAAGAGGAACTCAAGGCCCGATGACACTGGCAACTTTCTTAAAAGTTAATCCACCTAAGTTCAAGGGAACCACTAATCCGACTGAAGCTGACACTTGGTTTCAGGCCATGGAGCGAGCACTGCAAGCGCAGTTGGTGCCTGAAGAGCAGTGTGTTGAATTTGCTACCTATCTGCTCACGGAGGAAGCATCGCATTGGTGGCAAGGGGCTCGACGTCTCCTGCAGCAGGGGAATGATCCTATCACCTGGGGTGCCTTCCAAGTGGAATTTTATAAGAAGTACTTCCCGAATTCTGCTAGAACGGCCAAGGAACTTGAATTACTGCAACTGAAGCAGGGTACAATGTCCATATCTGAGTATACGGATAAATTTGAGGAGTTATTCAGGTTTTCTCGTATGTGTCAAGGAACCCCGGTAGACTTCGAGGAATGGAAGTGTATTAAGTATGAGGGAGGACTTCGAAGTGAAATCCTGAGCTCCGTTGGACCGATGGAGATTAGGGTCTTCTCCGAACTTGTAAACAAGAGCCGTATTGCTGAAGAATGTGTGAGGAAGGCTGTTGAGGCAAAGAATGACCATCGGGAGTCCCACCGCAGGGCGCACAATCAAGAGTACCCAACAAGGGGTCAAGAGTTTAAGAGAAGAGGATACCCACAACGTTTTCCCCAAAGGCGAAATGACCTTGCGACGAATAAAAATTCCCAAGGAAAAGGAAGGGAAAAACAAATAGTGGCTGCTTCGGATGTTTTGAGCTGTCAGAGATGTGGAGGTCATCATCCAAATAGACCGTGTCGTTATGGTTCGGGTTTGTGTTACAATTGCGGAAAGCTAGGACATTTGGTCAGAGATTGCCCACACAGGAAGGATCGGGAGACTGCCAGGTCCGATTCTCGTACCTGAGGTAATAAGAAAACTGATAACTTAATTCTTTACCACTTTAGATAATGCTGAAGGCTGGTATTCACTCATAATACATGGTCGAATGAACAATTATGATCTGTTCTAGATAACCCTAAGTTATCTTAATAGAAGGTTTGGTGAGCATAAATGATTAGGTAGGCCTTCAACGGAAAGCAACCTCAGAATGGAATGACTGGTGGGCGATGTTAAAGCCATCATTCGAGAACTCCGTGTCGAGGTAGATTGGGACCTTGCCATGGTTGTAGAGGAGTTGGACATGTGTCCTAGAAGCGTCCTAAGAAGGTCAACCGGAATACTACCAAGAGCCAACAACAAGGTCGTGTGTTCACTACAACAACGGGGGATACCGTTAGATCCGACAGTTTGGGAATTGGTAACAACGTGCTAAAGGTACGATTAAGTTGGTATGTGGTTTTGGCTATCATAGATAGAAATCTAGTGAATGCCAGTCATGCTAAGTTGTGGTTGAGTACTTGAGGAAGTAAGTGATAAAGCTCGTACTAGACGAGAGGTCAGAATAAAGCAACGGACACTTGTGGAAGCAGTAACACAGGATAGCTACGAATAAGAGTTGTAAAAGTTTAATAGTATATTATGTTTGAATACTAGAAGGGTTAAGAGGGTTACTGCAAGTAATGATCCCCAAATAATTGTAAATGATTGCGGCTGCGAGCTTTGATGGTTCTAAAGCGGATGAGGAAATTATCATTAATGCGCGATTGGATTTAGGTGATGAGAGAGTGCAAGTTGTGGTGTTGAGAGATGAGTACTGTGATGTTTGGTCATAGTGACCTTGGTTTTAGTTTGAGATTATAATGATTGATTTTGAAAGACGAATGTGAAAACCATTAAATCGAAATGCCGATGCGGTATTGGGATTGGTTTGAGGGAACCCGTGACGGGTGGTAAACTCCAATTTTTGGAGAGGTGCTGTTGAAATTTTTCCCAAGAATTTGAAGGAGTATTTGGTTATGTTTATGAAAATGATTTTTGATCTGAGTAACTTCAACAAAAGAGATGTGTCTCGAAAGCTTTTATAGATTTGTAAAGGAAAGCGGATTCTTAAGAGTTTGTCAGCTTGTTAGCACAAACTCGTTGGATTCTAAAACGAAGAAAGCTTTGATTGATATAGTGATGTGGGATGATGGCTATGATTAACGAATATGGCAATATTATTGATGACATGGTTTGAGATTTAATAAGGTGTGAGTTGATAAGACGGTAAAAGTAAGGAACGAGGCTGTTGGTCGGCGTTGAACAAATGACCGAGACCCTTGGAGATAGAGAAATCAGAGCGCGGCAACGGAAGCGCGTAGAGTAAAGGGATCTTGGAACTGTTATGTGTTTGATATAAAGGCATACTATGCTCGCGTACGTAGGGATGGATGGAATTTTCGAGGGCGAAAATTTCTGTTAGGGGGGTAGAATGTAATACCCGGTCTAACCGAAATTAATTAAATAATGAGTTAAGTAGGAGCGAATATGGTTGGAAGATTTGGCAATTGGAATTTGATGATTTCAATATGATATTTGGATTCAGTGAATTTTTCCGAGTCGGAAGACATAGTTTTCTGCGTAAAAGCGCGCAGTGGAATTTTGACCGGCAGTACCGGCTGAGACCTGTCTGGTGCTGCAGCTGAGAAAGTTGATTATGAGTAAATAGGATTAAGAAATGAGGAATTATGATTGGGGGAGGTAGAAATATTTGAAGTGTGATTTAAAGCGCTAATGTTAAAGGTTTTGGTTCAAAATTGGGCCAACGGACAAAAATAAGTGAACTGGGCCTAAGTGGGTCCAAGACCCAACATATATAAACATTAGTTATGAGCATTTCAGCTCATTTTTACCCTAAAAGAGGGTTGGGGCGCTGAAATTGAGAGGAGGGAAGAGAAGAGAGGAAAACCTAACTCTCTTTGATCTTCAAATCACCATAACTTGAGCTACGGAGCTCCGATTGACGAGCCGTTTGCGGCCACGCGTCGCTCTTCTCATCCTCTACATTTCTATCTAAGTTTTGTGGTGAGTATTCCATTCATCTCTGCCCAGTTTTCGAAATTCTCCACTGTTACACGTTTTTGGGAAGTTAGTGTTGAAATCTTGTGATTTTGGGTGTTTAGGGATACTCCAACATGGATTCTAAGTGGGTTATATCCCTACTTCATATGGGCTGAGGTAAGAAGTGCTCAAACCCTTGTGATTTGTCATTTTTATGAGCCCTAGGTTGATGTATGTATGTGATATTGGTTATGTTAGTGCATTTGATGGTTTTGGTGCACAATTGGGAGATTGGTGTTGCTTGTGGAGCTTTGGTGAGGCTTGGAGCTAAGGGTTGGTGGAGACTTCCATAGAAGAGGCTCAATTGATTTGGCTACAAGAGGTACGGTTTAAGTTTCATTTAAGTACCGTGTGTGTGATGAGAATTCCTAGGCTAGATGCCCCTAGGATTAAGTTTGGATTGTGTAAATGGTTGATGCTAATATGCATAGTTGGTATGTAATGTGAATTGATGATTGGGTTGAGAATTGTGTGGCCTTGTATGCTCGGTGTATTGAAAATTTGAAGTATTGGATAATGAGTATTAATTTGTGGTTTATGCATTTAAATTGTGAAATTGGGCCGGAGGCCGTATATTTTGGGCCGGAGGCCGGAAAGAGGTAAGGAAGGTAAGTTGATGTGTGCATTGTATGATGACACAAGTGATTGGATGAATTTCATATAATGAATATATGAATGATTGGGTTGGTTATTGAATAATGAGGTTTGAGGAGTTGAAGTGTGGAAATTGGTAAATTTGGGTGAAATAGTATAGATGAGGTATTTTTGATTTTGGTTGAGATATATTATGTGATCATATATGTGAGTATGATTATTGGTGCCTTGATGGTATGTTAATGCATGAGAGATATGTATGTTGTGATATATGCTTGAGAAATGGTTGAGATTGATTTGGGGATGAAACCACGTGATAGTGGGTATGATATTGATCATGTATAATGATGGTTGAATCGAAATAGTATTGTTGGAAATTGGGATGAGGAAGGATGTATGACATGTTGATATGTTGTAATTTAGCCATTTGTTTGAAATGGTAAAGATGGTTATATGGCGGTTTGTGAATTGTGGTAAGGTGTTAATGTATGAGTTGAGGAGGCTTGATGTTGATTTTGGTATATTTTGATTGGTTTCAAAAAGGGTTGAAATTGGCATGTTTTGGTTGATTTTGAAAAGAGTTGAAAATGGTTTGTTTTGAAAATGGCACTTTGTGGTTTTATGAAAAACATGGTTTTTGGGCATACTTTGACGGGACATAACTTGGACTACGGATCTTTGTTTTGTGCCAAATCTGTTTAGAAATGAAATTGGATCCGGGATGTCCATGCCGTTCGAAGAACGGGTGAAAAACGATTTAAAATGAGGAAGTTATGTCCGTCGGAAGATTGGGGGTTGAAGCTGTGAATTCTGCAGTTTTGTAACTTAGTAAAATTTTAGCAGAATAACCCCTTGCGCGTGGGCGCACTTGGCGCGTACGCGCCGATCTTTCAGAAAACGCCATCCACGCGTGCGCGTGATGTGCGCGGGCGCGCCGATAGTGCTGCACCCAATGCCCAGCCATTTTCCAGAGAGTTGTGCCAGAACTGTGCCAGCTTTGTGCCTGGGGCACGAGAGTATCCACGCGTACGCGTGGTTGATGCGTGCGCGTCGATTTGGCAAATTTTAATCCACGCGTTAGCGTGCATGACGCTTGCGCGTCGATGAGTTTTTAAGGACATCCACGCGTGCGCGTGGAGTACGCGTACGCGTGGCATTGTCTTCATGCCAAAGTTGATATTTGAGTTTTAAAAGCCAAATCTCATACTTCTAAGCCTCCGATCTCACCACTTATATCTTAAATATTTATGATATGCCTAGCTATTAGAAAAGGGCTAGTGAATGAGGTAACTTGCGAGTGAAGCAAGGGGAAAATGAAAATCAATGAGGATCATGAGGATTATGTGAGATGTGGAGGATGGTGGTGGAAGTGCTTGTTATGCCATTGGCCGAAGGGCCGCAATTGCTTATGTATTGGCTGGTTCTGGATTGAACCGTGAGCCGGAATAGCTGTGTAAGCTATGATTTTGGCTGGTTCTGGATTGACCGTGAGCCGGAATAGCTGTGTATGCTATGAATATTGGCTGGTTATGGATTTAACCGTGAGCCGGATGGCTGATATGGATGTTGATCCATGGATGAGAATTCATGCATGTTTATGCTGAATTATTGGTAATTGTGATTTGCACTTCCACTATCTGAGTTACGAGTTTCCTGGGTAGTACAGTGGCTAGTCCACTTGCTCCGGGTGTGAGACGAAAATGATGTTTAGATAAATGAGTTAATGGAGTTTTGAATGAATGTAACTCAGATACCTGGGTAGTAGCAAGGGTTGGTTCGTCCCGCTTGCTCCGGGTCAATGCTTGTGTTTTCTCTGGTTGTAAGGGTGACAGGCACGATACCCTCTAATGGCGACAGGGCGCAGATACCCTCTAATGGCGACAGGGCGCATACCCTCTAATGGCGACAGGGCGCATATACCCTCTAATGGCGACAGGGCGCATATACCCTCTAATGGCGACAGGGCGCATATACCTAATGGCGACAGGGGCAGATACCCTCTAATGATAATAATGCACAACAGAGAGACTGTGCCCGGGTTAGCTACGGACACGTCGGGTTGGCTTGATAACCGACAGATGATATCATCAGCCATAGGGCAGGCATTCATCATTTGCATATGTTTGAATTGTTTGGGTTGCCTATTGTTTGGATTTCTATATCATATATGCTATGTTACCTGATACATGCTACTTGTTCTACTTGTACCTTATTTGTTATTACTTGTCCGTATTGCTTGTGTTTGTACAACTGAGATCCCTCGATGGTGTTGTGGATGATGGGGCTGTTCTTGATGAGATGAATTGATAATGCGATTGCATAATGATGATGATTTTCGAATGAGATCATTTGAGCTCCTGGGTAGACGCAGTGATGTGATTTCACTAGCTCCAGGCGAGGGCATGATGTATTGATATAGAGTTGCGAGGCAGAACTATGATGGTTTTGCTTATGATTCTGAGTCTGATTCGTGAAGGAATCAGCGAATTGGGAAACATGTGTAACATGAACTAGATTAGTATCCCTTTACGACAGATGCCTACTAGGATGTGAATCTAGGCTGGATACTTGGTGAAAAGGAGTTTAGGATGCTTAGTGAGTTTTATTGCAGTGCATTGGATTTATTTGGCACTTTTACCGTACTGGGAACCCATGGGCCCGGGGTTCTCATTCCGTATATATCTCTTGTTTTTCAGATACAGGTTCAGGTGCTCAGAAGTGAGCTGCGGTTCGTCTGAGAGACGGCGAAGATATTTATTTTCTCTACTTTGTGTTTTGCTTAGAATCTCTCCACCTTTATTTTGAAAGGATTATATTATGTATTGAACTCTTTTGGAACTTGCCTATAGAGGCTCTTATGTTTCCTTGGGAGAGATTAGGATGTACTGTTGTCAACTACTTTCATACTGTACCCTAGCCGGCCTAAACTTCGCGGGTCGCGACTAGTGGCTATTACTTATGTTATATATATCTATCCGTTATCTATCTCTTAATCTCCTTTGTGCCTTGTCCGTTTATCGCTTTCGGCTTCACAGTTTAACTTTTCGTTGTCGAAACGTGAGTGATACGTCTTCGCGATTTTATTTCTACTCTTTTCAGGCTTCTCGATTAATACTCCTTTCGAAATTAACTACATTTATATATTAAAAATCCACCTGAGAGTCGTACCACCGTAATATCATTGACTTATGACTCGAGCATAAGGATTTGAATATTAGGGTGTTACACGTATGATTGAGGAACCCTGACCATTACCCAACCCTTCCACAACGGCAAAGCAAAACGCGCCGCACCCACTCACTCCCATCATCCTCGACCTCGAGCTTCTCCTTCCTCTCATCGTTGCCGAGCTCGTCCCTTACTTCCGTCTAGCCACCGGCCTTCTACCGCCGCCGTCGCAGCTTCCTTTCCCTCCATCGTGCAACCACCGTTTGAGCTTCGAAACCACTGTCGCCGGTTTCGCCTCCTGCCTCCGTCGCACAGCCACTGTCCCGCAGGCGCCATAGAGACGAGAAAGAGATTTTTATCTAGTTCTGAGATTACAGGCAGGGGTAGGGGACCACGGACAAGTGTGAAAATACCAAAATTTTAGTGGCATCTAGGAGGAGTGTGAAGCCTTCCATGATTGAGCTTCACCGTGCTACCCTTCACTTTCATGGCTATGCCCTTGAAGGTGAATTCCACCTTCACCAACTGTAATTATTTTTTTCTTTTTGAGTCATCTCCATCAATAAATAGTTTCTCATGTTACTGATGTAAGGTTGAAAACAAACAAAAAGAACTAAGAAGCACCTGATATTTATTTCACTTTTTTTTTTGTTTAGAAAGCTAAAACAAGATTGAGAGGTGATACTAGAAACTCATACACCTAGCATTTCATTTTGAGGTATTGAGATAGAAATTGAAAGATTGAGACTCAATATCATGTTTGTTGGTTTAGAAATGGGTGTTTATTGGTTTAGAAATGGGTAGTAAAATTTTTGTCTCTATTATTAAAATTTCAGTATTTCAATACTTCTAAAAAGTGGGAACACATAGGACTAAAATTTTTAGAAATAGAGACTGAAACTTTAATAATATTTTATATATAAAATACCTTCATTTCAATTAATTAATTCTAATTTTACTGTTTGTACAAATTAAATTAGAATTTCATTCTTATTTCAATTTTTGTCTCCCACTTTGTACCAAACAGAATACTGAAATTTATTTTAATTTCGATCTTTGTTTCTCAATCTCAATCTCAATCTTTCCATTTTTGTCTCTCCACCAAACTCTACCTTAAGATTGTTTTCCTTCTTTTATCATGCTAACTTTTTTGTTACTAATCAACATTTGATTCACTATCATAGCAAGCTTATGTTGCATGCTTATTTCTTTATGTTGAAGTACTTGACTTATGTATTTTTAGGACTGAGTGAACTTATATCAAGATAAATTGGAACGTTTGCTTGATTTAATGTGAGGTATGTGTTTTTTTTAATAATGTGTTGAATGTGTGGGTTTAAAGAAATTTTTTAGTGCAAGAATTTCAGTTTATATTAGGATTGTTCAATTCTTTAGTTATTTTGTGTATATACTTTGGATTGAGCTTTTTTTTATTTGTTCAATAAATCAGATTATATAATTTTTAAGAAAATGCAAAAAATGAATTTAACTATCAATAATATTTTGTTAATATATATAAATAAATTATAATTATATTTTAATATATTTATTTATATTTTATTTATTATTTTATTATAAAACAGATTTTTCAATTAAACTATAGTTAAATTAATTAAATTAATAGATCAGTAAACTAATAATTAAAGCGGTTCGATAGCCGATTCCCTCAGAACCATAGTTGTAAAAATCGGACCGGATCGGCCGGTTCGACCGAAAAACCGGTAAACCGGATTTCTAACCGGTCCGGTTAAGTGATATGACCGGATAAGGAAGAGAACCGTTGAAAATCGGGTTGAACCGGCCAGTTTTGATGAAAATCGAAAAACCGACGGATTCTGGATAACCGACCGGTTCGGAAGCCCTTTTTTTTTTTTAAATTCATTTTCCAAAACGACGTCGTTTTGGTTTATATATAAAAAAAAAAGAAAGAAATCGTATACGCGGTACCCCCAAACCCCACTCCCAGCTTTCACTTTCCACTTTTCCCCCAACCCTAATCCCCTAACGGCTAACCCTCTCCGCCACCACCTCACTTCACTCTGTCAGTGTCACTCACCCAGCCACCGCCGCCAGCCGCCCGCCGTCGTCTTCTTCGTCTCACCGCCGGACACCTATTCTGAAGTCTGAAGGAACAGAACAGACCCGCGGCTCCGCTTCGTCCCTGTTTCTCATCGCCGTCGCCGTTTCCGCGCCGTCGCCCTCGCCGTTGCCTCGCCGTTGCTGCGCCATCGCCCTCGCCGTTGCCTCGCTCTTCTGCTCTGTCAAACAGGTTAGCTCCAGTTCTCCTCTGTTCTGCACTTCTCGCTGTTATGACTTATGAATAATGCTGTTCTGCACTTCTTCTCTGTTCTCCAGCAACCTTAAACTGCACTTCTCCTATTTTATCCAGCAACTTTAAACTGCACTTCTCCTATGTTATTCTATTCTGTGTTGAAAACTTAAAATTTCTGGGATGAATATGCTTGTTGAAATATGAACAAAGGCACAGAAAACTGCAACAGGAGCAACAATGAGGAGAATTGTCAGTGCCAATGATCTCACATCTGGTCCAAATATGAACCTACCCTGAAAGAAAAATTTCTGCAAAAGAAAAGCACTGAAAACATGAATTAGTAAGCATCTCCTAAGTGATAAATTGGCCAGATACAGTAAGTAATTCAAATAATATGCAGCAATATAACTAAATTTTCCTGTTCAATAAATGTTTTGTAACAAACAAATTACAACATGAAAAGTACAATACATCTGGACTTGATTCCCCAGTTGGATATTATGTCTCAGGTGGCCAAAGGATGCTTGTTTATGAGTTTGTGCCAAATAAAACACTTGAGTTTCATTTGAGTAGTATAGCTTCTGTGTTTAATAAAATTGTTTTCTTATGCAGAATTATGGTTTAAAAATTTTGTGGAGTTGAGTTTAAATAGATTGGATTGGTAATTGAGGTTTAGGACTACACTGTCTTGAGAATTGGAGACAAATAGCAAAAGATAGTGTGATGAATTCTGTGTGATCTGGTATAACTAGTAATATGTGTTGTATATGATTTAGCAGTTATAATTTTACATATATAATTAGTTTTCTAGTGTCTTGATGGCAATGCCGAAGAAACACTACGGAGATTAATGAAATGGTTATGTGGATTGTTTGAGGAAAATGTCTCTTTAGGTGATTAAGTATAATAGGTGTTTAGGAGATAGTCTTTTTGAGATTATGAGTCGTTTGTAATTTGTCTAAACAATGAACAATCCTCCCCTTTGGGTCGAGATTCCTAACAATAATCGAAAAAAAAAGTGTGATAAACTTTTTGTTTACGACTATTTTTAGTATTTTATATTTTTTATTTATGTGAAACCGGTTTTATCGGTTCAACCAGCGGTTTATCGGTTGAACCAATAAACCAGTGAACCAGTGACCTGACTGGTTTGATCACCGGTTCGGTTCTTACAACTATGCTCAGAACCATGAAAGAATTCAAATTGGTAAATTAGTTTGAAAATCCCAAAATACCCTAACAACTACACGAAATCCGTGATCTTCTCCCACAGCTCTATCAAACACCGTAACAGCAGCCACTTCCTTCACACTGCGGCTGTGCTTCTCTCTCGCCGCCGGTCAGATCTCTGCACCGATCTGCTCTCTTCTAGTTTTTTATTTTTTTGCCTCTGTCGTTATCTTGATTATTTGATTATTGAATATTGATGACTTGATCTGTTAAGGATATGGATTTTAAATTGTTTTGTTCATCTATCTATCTATTTTATTAGATTAGTCCCTGTTGCCACCGCTGACAGCCTCCGCATACTCCTTCCCTCATCGGTGGCTGAGTTACTTGCTGCTGACCTGCTGCTCACTCCTTCCCTCCGCCGCAATCACCGCTTCTTCCTCGGATCCAGGTGAGTTTTTTTTTTTTAAATCTTCCTTTGATGAATTTTTTATGTTATGATTTTATTTGTGTACTCTGTTCCTGTGAGTTTTTAAGGATTCCAAAGTTGTGCAATATGTTCTGTGTATATTGGGGTTATTATGTTTTTTTTATTTGTTCTTATGATTTTTTATCATTCCAAATCTGTTCTTATGATTTATATTTGTGTAATCTGTTCTTATAATTTTTTAAGGATTCCAAATTTGTGCAATATGTTCGGGGTATGTTAGGGTTATTATGATTTTTTTTTTAATCTTTCTTTGGTTTTTTCCTTTTTGTTTCTCTTGATTGTATTTACATTGGGGCTATATTTTCTTTTGCTGTTGAATGTGCAATCTGTTCTGTGTAATCTTTGCAATCTTTTCTATTTCTTGTGAGTAGTGACACTGTCTGAGTAGATTATTGCGTTTGATGAATCTGGTGGTGGGCTTGGTTAGGGTGGTTTGTGTTTAGGAAGTGGTGGGTAATATGGTGGTTAGGTTGCTTTTGTATGGTTAAAGAGATGTGTGATGATTGTCATGATTCCTTGCATTGTGGTTACGTGTGTGTGTGTGCTCTGACTTATCTGTGTTTGGAAGGTTGTGGTTACTTGTGTTGAATCCAGGTTTAAACTGTTTATGTAAGTGATTTTGTGGATGTAGTTTCAGATGGCTATGAAGCCATGAGGGGAGGTAGAAGAACCTGAAGTTCTGGCGTGCTCTCTATTGAGAGAACACTAAGAACCTTTTCCTTTGTTTCTTTAATGTATTAATAATGCTATTTTAATATTCTGTCAAGCAGATGACATTGCTGGATATAAAGCAGCTTTGGTCTTTACTCAGAATTCATTCAGATCTGATACATCATTTTCTAATTTGCGGCAGGTAGAAGAGTGAAAGAGAAAAGGATTGGAGTCATTTGTACAAAATGCTTCAGCACCAAATTGTGCAATCCCCTGCTAGGCTGGGCCTCACAAACCCGAATTCACCATCCATTCCAAATCCTACTCCGTCAAAGCTCCCTCCCTCACAGAGCCATCATCACCAGCCCCACCTAGACCGCCACACAGCTGGCCCTTCTGCAGCTCTGCTCTCTCTTCTCCCACCTCTCCCTCGAGCACAAGCACTTCTTCAACAAATGGCTTCCTTAACTTCTAAGCTCTTTGAAGTTTCACCCAACAGGTCGCTTTGGGTCACTGCATTCCGAGGATCCATCCCCACCTTCCTTTCTACCCAAGGCCAAGCTCATTCATCTACCCCACATGATTCTTCTCCTTCCACAACCAAAGAAGTTATTTTACAATTCACTATTCTTCAAACTCAGATCTTTGAAGCTGTCGCTGAACTCCAAGAGATTCTTGATCTGCAAGATGCTAAGCAGAAGATTGATCGGGAAATTCGCTCAAAAGATTCAGCACTTCTTGCATTTGCCACAAACTCAAAGATGCTGAGCGTGTCTCGACATTCTTGTTGATGATTACTCTGATTATCGCCGCAGCACCAAGAGGTTGAAATCAGGAGATGACAGTGAAGATGATTCTTTGACATCCTCAACTGTCTCATCCCAGCTGAAGCTATCAGATATATTATCTTATGCTCACCGGATAAGTTATACAACCTTTGCGCCACCAGAATTTGGAGCTGGCAAGCCCTTTGCGTGGTGCACTGCCACCTGCGCCACAAGAGGAGCAAATGAGAGCTTCACAGTTATATAACTTTGCTGACCTTGATGTTGGATTGCCTAAAATTGTTGAAACGAAAGAGAAAACAATTGAGGCCATTATTGAGCCTCCACCTCCACAGCAAGTGGATGCCAATTTGTCTGCAATTCAAGGGTTGCTTCCACCAAATTTTACAGTTCCGCCTGGCTGGAAGCCTGGAATGCCTGTGCAATTGCCTATTGAACTTCCACTTCCCCCACCTGGGTGGAAACCTGGGGATCCTGTGCCATTGCCACCCATGGACTCACTTCCTGCACCAAGGTTTGAGCAGCAACAAGTACCCCATCACATCCCTCAGCCTAAGCAACCTGAAGTCATTCAAGTGCAGCATGTTAATTTGGATCTTGATGGTAGTGATAGTAGCGATTACAGCAGTGATGAAGCCAGCTCTGATGATGAAGACTGAGAAAATGATGAAGCTCGTTAGCTCAAACTGACTATTGTACAGGTAAAAACTTTTGTTATGTTTTTGTAGGGTTAACACCTTATATTTGTCCTTGAAGTATAGTCTTTACCAAAATAAGCCCTAAAACTTGCACCCCAGTATATTTTAGTCTTGTGTTGTTCTTTAAAATGTGTCTTTATAATATTGACATAATATAGAATAACATTTTTAGCCAACTAGGCTTCAAAGTTTTGCCATACTTTCCTCCAACTCCCTTCCCGGCTTCCATTTCTAGCCTTCCTCTGCAATCAGGAGTAAGACCATCCCCAACTAGTTCGCATGTTTGTCACGGTTGCAAAACAAGCATTAATTTAACCAGCACCTATTTTGAAGAGGTGGCAATTGCTACAGCAACCCCATCTTCTGTTTAAACATTTCTAGCATTTGAAAGTGTTATTCCCATTTCATTCCTTTTTGGTCTTTGAAGTCACTTTCTTTTTTTCTTCCTCTCTCCCTGGTCATTTACTGGTAATGTAGAAGCATGGACAACTAATCCTTTAGAGAAGGATATAAACCTAGATTGGAAAGTTAAATATTGGTTGGTTGACATTATAACATTCACTTCAAAATTGATTAGTGAAAGTTGTCACTAACTCACTATACCGAGTATACAGCATTACAGCCATAGTTTAAAGCCGTGGCGAAAGAAATGCTGTTTCCATCTTTTACACTATGCAATAAAGTGTTTGGTATATATATATTACAAAATAGGCACCACTAAATTACAAAATGCAAATTTTATTTTCTGTTGTTTCCCATTTTCTCTTTGTGTGGGGTTCTGTATTTTGGTTCAGATGACTCATGGTACATAATCTTGGGTTGAGGGTTTGTACTGTTTCTGCTGCAAGCTCTATAAAGTGGAAAGCATCTTAGTATATGTTTCTTTAGAAGTTTTTCAAAAGGCACTGTATTTTCTATAGTGGAGGGTTCTGTTCCTTACGTTACAATGATATTTAACATAGTCAATAATTGCTACTAGTATTCTATTTTGAGATTTAGTTTAAGGATTTGGTTTTAGTTTTTGAGCGAATAAAAGTGTGAGAAGAAATCAAGTTTGGTTTGTGTTTCCATTTTCTTAAAGGGGGGGAGCCTTAGAATAGCAATTGAGTTGTCTCTATGTTCAAGCCGTAGAATCAACCCATGATGCTTGCATCAGGTTAGGCTGTCTATATTATACCCTTTGGATGCGAACAAGTGGCTCTTTCTGGATCCTGCGCAATGCTTAAGGTGGGATGCATCAGCTCTTTTTTTCGCATTTGTGTTTTTTTTTTTTTTTTTTTTAGCAAACCGAACAGCCCGAGTTTTTGGCTTTTAGCTTTGAGATTGGCATAATGGCATGACACTTGATGTATTCATTTTCGCTTCTTTCTCTGAGAATTAAACACCTTCTAAATTATCAAAATATCTATTGGACTCCGATCAAGATACATCTTCTATATCACTAATCATCATCTTTTACCTAAACAACTGAAATACTCCATTACGACAGGTTTGTGCACAATCTTGATGAGGATTGAGGAACTTTCTGTTACATGACATGCCAATCATCTCTATTAGTGGAACAGCGGTTGGATAGAGGATAAATTGCCTTGCCTTTCATTACATTCCAACAGTGGCGAGCCTTGTAGAGGATGTTTTCTAACTCAATATTTCGACCCTCTCAGTCTTCATGTTAATTTACTGTAGAAATCAATCCATTATCTAACCTATTTGTGTAACTGCTTCTGTGTATTTTGTGCCCCAGACCGTTAGAACATTGCTTAATTTCTGAATGGAACATGTAGCGCACTAAAATTTTTGGGTGCTTATGTTCACAGCTTATAAGGAAACATCATTATAGATAAGTTACTAGTTGGTTAGATCTTAAAACTTAAAAGTCTATACCTGATTGTTTTTTTTTTCTTTTAATGTATATAGTTATTTTCTTGTTGGACGACTATCCAAAAATGTCAAAAATGATTCATCAAAAGATTAGTAAAATAGTGGAGAGTTTGGTAACATCAACTACTATATATTTTCCAAGAAACACCACCATTGAGAAAGGAGAAAAAAACATCAATGGCCTAAAATGTGAAAGAAATTAGTAACACTTGAGTGTGTGTTACTAGGGGAAGGAAAAGACTTTGGAGGATTAAATTAGTGGACTCTGTAATTGGAAAACAAAGAAGACGACTTGCAACTCCAGAAACTGTTGCAGCAGAGAAAATAGAGAAAAGAAAGCTTTTCAGAACGAAAAGAGAGAGAAAAAGACAGATGTATTGAGCTATTGGAGTATTACAACACTACACTTGCAATAACTGAGACACAACCATATAAAGCTCAGCGACTCTGACTTAGTCTCTCAACAAGATTAATCAAGACAGACTTTAGCAAAACAGAAAAGTAGTTGCAGTGTAGTTAGTTAACTACTTTCTTTTTTAAGTTCTTGATCCTTGAACTTTGACTCGCTATCTTTAATACTCTGTTTAGGAGTTTTACTATTTAGAGAGTGATGGTTTTGGAAATGTTTGCTCTTGGAATTCTTTATTTTCAACTTATTCTAATTGAGTAAAGTGATAAATAAACTCCTGAGAATTTATATTTCGGACAGATTAACCCCTAAAAAAAAAGAGTACCAATAAAGTCTTACAGGATAACAGATGTAGACACTGCCTTCAAATTAGCCTCTATAATTGGGGCAAAAGATTAATTGGTCACATAAATTTGCCTATAATTAAGCTGGAAATTATTTTCTACTTGAAGTTCAAAACTTAACCCGATTGTTACAAAAAAATTCCAGTGACAATATATTGTCATTAGATTTTAGATCTTTAATTTTAGGTATGATGCTATTGTGAGTATATATATAACTATGTTACGTATACACTAAAATTAGATACTAAAATCAACTACCAAAGTCAGTCACCAGTATAAAATACATGTTGGAATATAAATACACATTGAAAAAAAAATTAAATCACATGTATTTATACACAAATATATTAGTGGCTAATTTTAGTGACTGATTTTGGTGCACAAATAATATTTTTGATATATATGTGTGTGTTCATAATTTTTCAAAATGTAATGCATATATATATATACACATGTATATATAGTATTTAAGAGCAGGCCTAAACAAGAGTAAACAAAAAAAAAAATCATGGAGTTTTTGTTAGTTAGTCCTTGTCATCATGCAACTTGGTCTTGCGTTTGTTAAACATTGACTGAGGTTATTAAAAGTAAATTTCTCTGTCTTTGTTTCAGGTATAACAGATTCGTACGTCCGTGTTGCTAATGACAATGAACCAGCTAAAAAACTGTATAGCAAGAGTGGTTTTGTCTATGAAGATGATGAACCTGCATGGCAGGCTAGGTTTCTAGACCAACCCCGAAGGCTTCTTCTGTGGAAAGGCCTAGCAAGCAGCTAGTTTGACAATGTTTCCTCTATAATGCTCCGAGTCCGAGTACCTAATGTTCTATATAGTAAGAGAGCATTCACTGTGTGTTCATCCAACTTGTTCTGAAAATGTACACCTTAGTTCATATTATTTATTTTTCTTTTCATTATGAACCCCAAAGTGTAAAGCATTTTGCCATTTGATATGGTTAGAAATCTTCCAAGGAAAATTCGTTGATGATAGATAGATCACTACTCTTGATAACAAACCAGTCATTATTACATCCTCATTACACTCCCTTAAAATACAAAACTGTAGATCATCTCTAACTGTGTTAGGGAGGAATTTACAAACTATCCAGTGCAAATTTTGGAGGCAAAAAATACACTGTTGTACAAAGTTTTCAAATCACCAATGTCAATTTTCAAGAGAAACCTGAAGGAATTGACACCAACTGTGGATACTGAGTCCAAAACTATGCATGGCGGATAATCATTCACTGCCTTGTATGGACGTAGACAACAATCGATGCTTGAAGTTCGCGATCCACCTTGAAGTGAGCATTAAAAAATCTTCTTTCCTGTTGTTAAAATCCCAATATAAGCAAATGATTAAAAATTACCCTCAATAATAATAAATAACAAAAAACTAAGCAGCAATTTCTTTACAATATTCTTATTATTACCTCTCTATAATCATATGAATTTAATAAGTTCTTCAATTTTTGTTCTTCCGAATCAAATAAAACAATGTGGCTCGGAAGGGACATATTTTTTGCATATTCGGATAAAAATGAAATAGGATCCATCAGAAAATGGTCAGACTCATCAAGAACTCCTCTCTCTTCGCTGCAGAACACAATAAAATTAATAAGAATTGTTATTTCAGTCCCAATGAAGATTACAAGCCACTCCAGGATTGTGAATTCCAAACCTTGGTGTGCAGTCCAGGAATCGCATTGGCAGGTCGCGATGCAGTACGGAGTAGTACGGGGTGGCATGGCAAGGAGTTAGAAATAGGATGTTTTTCACTTTCCCATGACGAGCTTCTCTGGCAAGGTAGTTCATAACATCCTCAGGTCCCCTCTGTTTTGAAAGTAAAGAATATATAAAGTATTTTTCATAGATGTTCACAAAAGATCATTAAGATAACCCCTCAATTGTAAATGAAGAATAGTGACAATACCTGATGAACCAAACTCATATACAGCGACATTGGAATATTGGTAGCAAGCAAAAATATGACAGCAAGTACCATCTTCAGAGAACAATTGGTACACTTCTTTGAAGATTCTTTTCCTTTATAACCAGGCAAACCAGGATCTTCTATCATAGCCAAACAATAACCACAGAAGATCAGAGCTATGGGAAGAACGGGCAACACAAACCTGTACTTCATAGTAATTATTATCATAAACCAATTAAAACCAGCAGGCCATGTATACACTTATATATGTATGAATAATTTTGATTGAAGTACCTGAACTCCTTGTGACCTAGTACACTATATAAACCCAGAACCCAAGCAAGAAGACAAGCGTATCTCCACTGTTTTGAATAAATGATACCAGCTATGCAAAATGGTAAGAAAGAGAAGATCATCACTGGAAATCCCTGAGTGAAGTACCAGTGCCACTTGTGAGTTCCATAATAGTCTCCGCCCGAAGAAAGAAAATTGAATTTTAGAAAATTAAGTGGTACTAGAATCCATGTGCCATACATGATACGATCTAATAAGCAGGTAAGTCCGAGCACCAGCATCCTGATACAAAATAATAAAAATAATTTGCCCTAAATCAGACATCTGTGATTGACATTTGAAAGCTGAAATGTTAGATTAATGTGACTGCAGCCAATGCAACAAAATAGGTTCCCTGGAATATACTGCTGGAATAAGAGTTCCGATAATCTAACCCAACTTGGTATTTAGATAGATATGGAAGATAACACATTGTGAAACGAGAAACTCCCCCATTCCCAACTAAACATACCCGATTGGTGCGACCTCCAAAAAAAGGAGTTTCAATTTGTAACGTTCCTTTGAAAATTCAAGGAGGCCAACATACAGCCATATGATTGCACTTGTTGGTCGGATCGCACAAGCTAATGCTGCCAAAACTAAACCCCACTTCCTTGAAACAGTGGAACTTCTACTAGAAGATCTCATGCAGGGCCAAAAGTATAGAGATACAAGTGTAAGAACAGTCTCCAAGCTATTTGATAGCGTACGAACAGAACAATAGATCATAAACCAATTGGCCAACTGGGAAAAGAGCTGTACCAGTTAAGTTTTTATATACCAAGGGGAGAAAGTGTTCCTATATTATAATGGCCGCATGCATTTTTAACATAAAACAGATTAAAAGAAAAGGATACAGCCCATTTTGTGCAACATTGTCACCAAAGAGAACTGCAGAAAGTTTGTACAAGTATAAATCACCAACTGCAGCAAACACAGACTGCAGCAGCCGTGGAGCCTTCCTCTAAGAAGCAAGGACCAGAGAATAGAATTAGTGGAATCATATCCATAAAACGAGACAAGGAAGATACTCAAGTTGCATGAATCTTATTCCAGTTAAAAACGGAACCTATTATAGAAACATATCAAGTTTTATGAAGTGAATCAAATACATGAACCCTTCATTAGCTGTTAGAACTATCACTGATTGAAAGGATACAAATCTCAATTATAGCCTGCATTTTTGCTTGTCAAAAGAATACAGAAACTACATAAAAGCATGAAGTATGCCTCAGTTCATCAAAGATAACATCACATGCTTCTAAGCTAGCCTTCAATATGCAATGGCAGATAAAACGACTCAAACTGAAGTTGTATAGTTACAGGGAGATTGAAATCAAAGTGGTTTAATGAGAACATAAAAAGGATTAGAAAGAAACAAGTTTACCATAACCAAAGGGGTATCAAGATGCAGAAAGGCAAGAACTTTATAGAGCGGAACAAAGAGCAGCGGGTGTAAGTAGCTTCTGATGCCCCTTTTCCATTCCCACGTTAAATGGCCGTATCTGGAATAAACCATCTCCGATCAGCACTTACGATTGGAAGTGAAGAAGAAAGATGGGAAATTCGGGTGAAGAATGTAAAATAAGGTATGCACCCAAATGCAATGCGATGCGCAACCTCGGGTCCCTGCCAGTGTTCATCTGGATTGAAGTATGTCTGCACCAAAAGAGAGTTCAGCATTCGAAACACCAAACAGAAAAAGAACACTCGTTTCTCTGAAGAGAAGAACGACGCGGAATAATCTGAGTCAGATTTGCGAGAATCCCGAGATTCGTGTTTCTGTTTATCTACGTCGTTTTTGTGTCTTCGTCTCATTGCTCTGTGATTGTGAATGCGAATGGTGATGTTGTCTACTCTCTTTCTATTTTCTTCTCTGTTGCGTTGGAGAGAGAGAGAGAGAGAATACAGAATGACGAAGAAGAACGAGATGGGCTTATGGATCTAATCCACCCGATACAAATTGGGCCAAACATTTCTTTCCATCATGGGCTTATCACTTGAGAGGCCCGTTTGTTAACCCAATACATTTAAAAAATATATAAAAACAAAGCTTTTATTAAAATTTGCTCGGTACGCAAGTTGGCACAGATGGATGAGGGTCTATGTCCCTTAACCATCTCTCCCGAGTTCGATATTCACTGGAGAATGGGAATGGAGTTTGCTTGCTTGGGAGAATCGCCCACTTTGTGTGCCTACCCGAGAAAAAAAATTGCTCGGTACTTAATCAACAAAAAAAAAAATAATTATATATCAATATATCATTAGTAATATAAAAATAAAATAATATGAAAATTATTCTAAATTTTATTTGGTAATATTTTAGATTATTTTATACATCACCAAACTCCAAACAAGTTTTTTCATTCCGTTAGATTGTTGTTCTTTCTAAGGTATGTTTCGAATACCTAAAGAATAGAATTTTTCAGAAGAATATTTTTTTAATTTGGAATATAATAAACATATAATTTTTAATTCTCAAAAAAATCTAAAATTTGTATTAATGTGCAAATTAAATCAGACAAAAAAATGTCAGATTTATAATTTTATTATTACTAAAGATTAAAATATTAAAATTATTCTTATTAAACAAATAAAAAAAACAAACAAAAAATACAAAGATAAAATAGTAAAAAATACAAAATTCATTTCATCCATATATTTAATTATTCCAAATCATAAATTTAAATTTAAATTTAAAATAGAATTAGAATTCATTTTTAATAGAAATAAAATTCTTTTTTTACTTTAATATTTTCCAAACACATTTTTAGAGGCGGATTGGTTTGGACGTTTTATTTTCATTTTTGATAAAAATAATGATAAAGTCTGAAAATATAATTGATGAAACATTTTAAAAATATCTTCAACAAAAATGTTTCCAAAAGAACAGAACAAAGTTAAAAATACTATTTCTATATTGGGTAGTGCTAGGGAGCCAATGGCTTAAGTGTACAATGTGTACAATGGGCTAAATTTTTTATCCATGAATAAAATGAACATCACCATACTAGCTAGAATAACCATCCGATACCAAGGATAACCATCCGGATACCAAGGATAATAAACATCTCAATAAAAAATTAAACTGATTTTGGGGTTCACCAAGGATCGAACTCTTGACCTTTCGAATCTAGAACTCTAATACTATATCTGAAACCATTCATCCCAAAAGCGTAACCTGACAGGACAATGTAACACTAATGGTCATATCTCTAATACTTCTTAAACCTCCATTGTACACATTGTACGCTTAGGTCATTGGCTCCCTAGACTTTTTCTTCTATATTTTCACTGTTTTGAGTTTTAACTTCTAAATATATTTCTAACTCAAAACACCATATTTTCAGTTTCGGAATAAATGTTCGAATCGTTCCTATTTTTTTTATATGATTTTTTTTCTCATGTCACGTTCACCTAGTATTTTTAATGTTCTCTAACTCGGTTCTTAATGTCAATTCCTGCTTGGGCATCCATTCTTTACTTTAACAGTTTAACTTATGCATTCTCTTTGAAAAGATGAAATTTTTTTCAAGTTATTTTTATTATTTCATTTGACCCTTTTATTTTTTTTTTCTAATTATATTTTAGTTTTAATTTTTGTATCTTTAGACTATATAAACAAGGTAAGTAAAAAAATAAAATAAATTTCTAATACAATTATATTTATTAAGTTCTTTTATTTAGTATTGAGTATGTACTTTTTTTAATTAAAAATAGTAAATAATAGGTTAACTAAGCACCTAATTATTCTATTGAATTTTTTACTGAATTTTTTTCGTTTATTTGTGTTGCATTTAAAATATTAATATTTTATCTACATAAAGAACTAGTAAATATAATCCATACGAAAAAATTATTAACTAATAAAATAATCAAATGCATATTACATAAATTATAATTTACAAATCATATATTTTATTCTTCTGACCTTATTGATCTACTATTTTAAACTATCACATAATTATCTTTTTTTACATACCTGCATTCATATATTGAGGAAACTCAAATGCATGCATAGTTTTTAAATTCAACAACCGCATGAAAAGAAAACTCCTAAAATAGTTGTTGGTTTGCCAGTGTATTTACGATTTCTGTCACATTTGCGTTCATAGTGTCGTCAGCTTCGTCTTCGTCTTCACCCGGACCAATGATCTCGTAATTACTTTCAAATTCCTCCTCACTATCACTATTATAATCTTTCAATTCAATATTTCGGTCCACTTCAGATTGCTCGAACTCAATATACAGTTCGATGCACGACATTCGATGGCGATTTTCAATATACATTGAAAATATTTCATGCATGCTCGCTCCATCCGTCACATATTTGGTTTGAAATTGAACGAACCTACCAAACACGGATAAAGGATACCTGTACAAAATATACAATACTCTCCTAGATATTTGAGGATCTATCTTTTTACATATTACACCTTTTAATTCCTCAAACGACAATGTGTACGGAATAACAACATCTAACGAATTTTCACATACAAATTGAACTCCTTCATACGTTTGTAATAAAATTTATCCATAACAATATATTTTTAAAATAACTCTATCATCTATAATAATATACGTATACTAAACACTCTCAATCTCACTATTATTTTTTTTTTTAGAAAAATAAAGAAGAAGAAGAAGAACCAGAAAAGAGGAGCAACATTACTTCTTGATTTTTTGAAATAGACTAAGAAAAAGAAGAACTAGTGGAGAGTTCTCTAAATGATCTTTATGTATAGATACAACAATAAATGATCTTTATGTATGGATACAACAATAAGTAAATCGGACGGTCCGACCGTCTCCTAACATTTTAAATTTTTTTTATAATACTAATCGGATCGTTCAATTAGTTTTAAAAAAAAATTCTCTGTCCAAAAAATTCTGAATTCAATTTCAATACCTAAGAAATTCTGCTCCACACAAATTGAACAGTCCGATTTATGTCCTTCTTTCTACAATGAAATCGGACGGTCTAATTTTTTTTCACTAAAATAAAAAATTAAACGTCGTCACAACGGTGTATATCCCTCCAATACTTCATAACTCAACCTAACTCACATGTCAACCTCGTATAAAAAAAATTAGCCAATAAACAAATTTCAATAGTTGCAATAATTCTTATGATAAATTTATTTAAATTGGTTAGAAAAAATTAAGTCAACACAGCATGTTACGACTTGTCAACATGCATTTGTCATTACTCATGTGGACATGATAATTGATGATAAATGAATGACGTAATTTTCAAACCACAAATATTGATTAATTTTGTTAATGGAAGGTGTATACAGTATACATTTTACATTTGAAATTGTTACTTGTTAGATGTTCTTTTTCAAACGTCTTGTGAAGAATTATACTGTGTTGATAACACGCGACGAAACTAATAAAATAATCTTAAAATTTTATTTTAATAATATAAAACAGATCTAAATAAATACTTGATTATGTTAGTAAAAAATTTTTTTTTTATTTGTACGATACAAAGGCACTATGTATATCTATACCAAAATCAATTTTTTTCTTAATAAGTATATTTGAAACAGTCATTAATAATACTGATAATTAAACGTTCTTTTTGTGTGTTATATATTGATACGATAATTTAACTTTTCATCTTTATAGAGATTAAATTTATGAACTTCAAGATATAAGATTGATGGTTAAAAATTAAAATATCATTGTTATGGAATATCTCTCTTTTAATTTATAGAGTGATGATAAAATAATGTGAAAGCTCTATCCAAAAGAGTGCTTTCCAATTTCCGTATAATATAAGCCAATAAGAGGTCCCCTTTTTGTTTTTTTTTTTTTCCTCCTTTTTGAAAGTAATTGCGTATTAGCTTTTCCTGAAGCAAACATTATTAATATTAAAAAAGAGTTTAGCTATTATTGCTTTGGCACTTTGTGTTCATATTGATTCCCCACACGCTTGTGTAGCCTCTCTAAAAGCACAATTTTTTTGTCTTTCAATCATTAAGTCTTACACCATAAAATATATCCCTAAGTTTTGTTTAACTAACTAATATAAAAGTTTATTAAAATATTGAATTTATTCCAATTATTAACATTTAATATTCCAATTATATAAACATTTAACTCTTGTAATATTTAGCTTTATCATTACGTATAACAATAATATATAACTAATTCAGTTCAAAACAATATATGATTAATAATACAAAAAACCTATACTTACATAACTAAATTAAAATTTACCATTTAATATTATTATAATATATACAATAAGCTATTTTCATGTATTATTTGTATTTTACATCTTATAATATAGTTTTGGCATTACAAACAATGAAGAGAATTTCTCAGTTCTCATGTCTTCAACTCTATCTAAAGAGTAATATAACATGTTTCTTGGAAGATTGCATAACTGAATATATTTTAAATGATCATTATTTTATTTTGCCAATTATTATGCTTTGTAGCATTTTATGGACAATGGATAATATATGTAATTCAATTCAATTATTATTTTTTTCTCCTTACTTGGATAAGAAATGAAAAAAAATGAGTTTAACTAAGAAATCAATTATTTTTCAATTAATATTAGTTATTTTTTAAAATTATCCTTTTATGATAAATTTTGAATTCTAAATATTAAATCCTCTAAAAAAAAAGAGAATTTAAAACAATTTTATTATAAAAAATTAATATTAACTAATTAAAAATTGATTTTTCATACTTATTCATACTAGCACTCTATGTAAACAGTACTAAGTATGAACATAGACTAAAAAATTGAAAAGTCATAGATAACTCATAATGTCCAGCTGACCTAATAACTAGTAGAAGAATCAAAACTTGTCTAAATTTTCTGTGTGCTTTATGTATTTGTCTTTCAGATAAGGTTAGATACTTGGATACCCAAATTAAAGTTTAAACTATTATTATATATTTATCTGTATCTCTCAAAGTCTCAATCATTACATGTGGTGGAGACAAGTCAACAAAGACTCATACTATGAGCCTCTGATTACCTTATAATATTCTAACTTCAAGTCACTTTAAAGATTCGTTAAAATTTATTAAGAAGCCTCTGATTACAAATTATACACTAATTTCATTTAAATTTTAGTTAATAATATACTCAATATTCTTGTATTGAGTAAAGTATAATGTTAAATATATTAGTAAATATAACAATAACTTTTTCTAGAAGAAATGATCAATTCAATTCTTGATGGTTACAATTTGACAAAATGTTCCAAAATTTAAGCAAAATTAAAGAAGTACTTTTTTTTTAATGGTTAAATTCGTACTTTTTTTAGTGATTAAAGTCATAATTTACTCTTCTTAAAATAAAATTTAAGAGAAGTCAAAGTAAAGTGTAAAATTAAGATAGAATAGTGATGAATTTTTTTATTTATTAATCTCAAGCATAATCATTAATAAGTAGTATAATTTTTCCAAATATTCAAAATACAAGGGCAACCTAGAAAGCAGTATTTAAGGTTCCAATATTTGGATCATTATTCTACTCTTCACATGCTTGCATAAGTTGGCAACTTCAGCATTCACAAGGTTAGAGAGATTCACTTCTTTCATTCACATGCTTTTAGGTTTATCCTCTCAGATTCTGACTCTACTCTGCAGCCAAAAAGTTGAAAAACACATTTGTTGCTACTTTATTACATCTTTACTTGTTCTGGATTCTTGTTCTTGAATCCTTGATCTTCATTGAAATATTGGATTGTTCATTGTTGCTTTCTTTTTGGGTAACTATATTGATTCAATCATAATTTCTATAGTTTTGTTCTTCTTCTAAAGGCATCATCTTTTTTTTAGCAAAGCTTTTGTAGTTATTATTATTACTTGCTTGTCTTCCAAAATTCAAAAACAATATTCATTCTAATTTATGATTCTGTCCATTTTTTTTTCTTAGTATCTGAATTCCTGAATACTTGGGGCAATTCTGAAATACAATAATGGAAGAAGATGATGTTTACACAAAAGATGGAACAGTGGATTACCTTGGAAATCCAGCAAACAAAAAGAAAACAGGAACTTGGAGAGCATGCCCTTTTATCTTGGGTAATTTTTTTGTGTCTGTTGCATTTCCAACTATATGTTTATTAGGGTATGATAATGATATTAAAATTACTCTGGTTCCAGAATATCCGTCATCTTAAAATTTTGGTACGTTGATAACTAAATGTATTTGGACACAAATCGTATCCAAATACATTAAGTTTTGAACGTACCAAGATTTCAGAATGACGGGTATTTTAGAACCACGGACGAATAAGGAAATTAGTGCTTATAATTCATTTACTTACAGGAAATGAATGTTGTGAGAGATTGGCTTACTATGGTATGAGCACAAATCTGGTGCTTTATTTCAAGGAGAGGCTACATCAGCATAGTGCTACTGCTTCCAAAAATGTGTCTAATTGGAGTGGAACATGCTACATAACACCACTGATTGGAGCATTTCTTGCTGATTCATATCTTGGTAGATATTGGACCATTGCATGTTTCTCAATAATCTATGTTCTTGTGAGTATAAACCTCTTCAATCTATAACTGTCAATTTGAACAACCATTGTGTTGATGCATTCATTAATCTATCCGAAAATCGGGTAGTTTTGTCTGCGATGTCATCTTTCATAGATAATTTTGGTACTTCACTCTTTAAGATACCATTTGAAGGCGAGACTTGGAGCAACAGTTGAGTTGTCTCCGTGTGACTTCAAAGTCACGGGTTCAATTTATCAGGTTAGGCTGCGTACATTACACCCTCTAGTGCGGCCTTCCCCGGATCCAGCGTTAATGCAGGATGCTTGTACACCTCTTTTAAGATACCATTTAGTCCGAATTGGCAAAATGATATATAAAGAGCGAAGTACCAAAGTTTTGAAGCTCCAATAGTGAGAACTGAATTGCTGGAACTTTTTCCTTGTTGCATATAACATTAGTACATTAAATTGATTCCAAAATCCCAATGCATTCAAAAGTAAAACCAATGTTTCTGTCTAAAAAGGATATAAACCTGTTCTTGTTATTGACCAGGGAATGACACTATTGACATTATCTGCATCAGTTTCTGGTATAAAACCAACTTGCCATGGCCATGGAGATGAAAATTGCCATGCCACCACTCTAGAAAGTGCAGTGTGCTTTACAGCTCTTTACCTTATAGCCCTTGGAACAGGTGGAATCAAGCCATGTGTTTCATCCTATGGAGCAGACCAGTTTGATGATGCTGATCCGGTGGAGAAGGAACACAAGAGTTCTTTCTTCAACTGGTTCTATTTCTCAATTAACATTGGTGCTCTTATCGCTTCTTCGCTGTTGGTATGGATTCAGGACAATGTAGGATGGGGATGGGGATTTGGAATACCAGCAGTGGCCATGGCTATTGCAGTGGCAAGTTTCTTTTCAGGTACTCGGCTGTATCGAAACCAGAAGCCCGGAGGAAGCGCCCTCACTCGGATTATTCAGGTCATAGTAGCATCCATGAGGAAGTATAATGTTAAAGTGCCTAATGATAAGTCTCAGTTGTATGAAATTGCAGACACTGAGTCTGTTATAGAAGGAAGCAGGAAGCTTGATCACACAGATGAGTTAAGGTAAAGCAGTGCAAAAACAAATTTGTGATTTTTCATAACTCAGAATTAAGAGAAATTTTGTGATCATATTTGAATCCTGATATATGACATGCTGTCCTAAAAATTTGTATTTTTATCCACATCCCCATTTTAGCTTAAGCTTTTGGGAAAATAGTTTTATGACATGGTACCAGAGTTTCTATAACCTAAAGGTCTAGAATTCGATTTTTGTTGATCCCAAAAGAAAGGATTTCAGTATAAGGCAAATAAAAAGAGAAAGAAAGCCTATGCAAAAATATACAGAAATCCAAAAAAAGCTCTTGCGTGAGTCGGCTTAAGCTTCTGGTAGAAATGGTTTCATGAGAAGTTGGACAAGAAAAATTGTCCTGAAAAGCATGTTTCATGCTATCAAATGGGATTTAAGAGTATTATTGTTTGTAACAGGTTTTTTGACAAAGCAGCAGTGGTTGGACAGTTAGATAATCTGAAGGAATCAGTGAATCCATGGAGACTTTGCACTGTAACTCAAGTTGAAGAGCTGAAATCCATTCTGAGATTGCTTCCAATATGGGCAACCGGCATTGTTTTCGCCACTGTCTACGGCCAAATGAGCACATTGTTTGTGTTGCAAGGACAAACCATGGATACTCGCGTAGGCAACTCCTCTTTCAAGATTCCACCAGCATCCCTTTCCATATTTGACACCCTCAGTGTCATATTTTGGGTTCCGGTTTATGACCGGATCATTGTGCCGGTTGCTAGGAAGTTCACCGGCCACAAGAATGGCCTAACACAACTCCAGAGGATGGGAATAGGCCTCTTCATATCCATATTTTCCATGGTGGCCGCCGCGATTTTGGAAGTCATTAGGCTGAGAATGGTAAGGAGGCATAATTACTATAACCTTGATGAGGTTCCAATGACAATATTCTGGCAGGTACCTCAGTACTTCCTCATAGGTTGTGCTGAAGTGTTCACATTCATTGGCCAGTTGGAGTTCTTCTATGAACAAGCGCCGGACGCGACAAGGAGCCTGTGTTCTGCTCTGTCACTACTCACTGTTGCCCTTGGACAGTACCTGAGCTCGCTACTCGTAACCATTGTTACAAGGATCAGTACTAGGAATGGCAGCCTTGGATGGATACCAGACAACCTCAACTATGGTCATGTTGACTATTTCTTTTGGCTATTGACAGTTCTAAGTGTCCTGAATTTGATAATATATCTGGTGGTAGCACAGTTTTATACCTATAAGCGAGCTGTCGGAACTCTCCGGTGAAAAAACCGATCACATGTAGGTTTTCAGCTTGGAAACATCCAAACTATGGTTCAAGCGAAAGCTGCTCCCTTGTTGCTTTCGCTCGAATCATAGTTTTGAAGTATTAGAGTAGTGTTATTTGAACATAACTGTCATCGTATTTTGTGCTGACATATCATTCGCCTGTTGGTAATAATGGTATGGTATGTTTGAAATATGAAGATGGTTATGTTCAAGAAACATTTCTCATAAAAGTTATGTTGCTGAATCCTAGATTATGAAGTTTGTGAATGAGTGTCATCCTTTGGTATTTGTAATCTTGGTTTTCTATTTACAATTTTAGATAGAGTTAATGTTACTGATTAGTAGCATACAGAAATCAATCTCAATGTGAAATCTTTGTAATTCTTCAAAATACCACAAAGTGTAAAGTTCTCATTGTAAAATTATTGCAACTTCATGTGAACATTCTTCTTGGTGAAAGGTCTCTTTTCATCAGCATATTTTAATGAATTTAATTGTGATAGCAATATCATCAGCTTTGAAACGATGTTTGACTCTCATGAAGTCATGATGATGATGATGATGGTGGTTTTTGAAGTTACAAAAATAATAATTCTACATGAATTAATTGATGAAATAAAATATTTTAGTATGTATGAAGGTTTCATTTCTGCAATTTCACTCTTCCAAACTCAAATAATTACTTCCTTAATCTTAATATATATTCTCCCAATTTTCACGCATTCTATTTGATTCCTTCACAACAACAACAATAATAATCATAATTATTATTATTATTGTTATTGTTATTATTATTTGAGAAATTTCTCGTGTTTTCTCATTTGTCAGTTTAATATATGTATGTTTAAGTGTTTAACACCTACAATTAATTAGATCCAGATCACCCGTCTATATGAACACCTCAATAACAATATAATTTAATTTTAATATAATATTTTTCAATAATGATATAACAATATATTAGGAAAATGAACAACACTACAACAACAATATATATATTTTTACTTTTTAGTAACTCGTTTAATAGAAAAAAAATGAAAACTCTCAATATTACTCACATTCTTATAGTAACTTTTCTTTAAGAAAAAAAGAGATTCTACTATGTTGAAGACTTTTTCTTTTTTTTAGGTGTTGAAAACACATGTGCAGGCTACAGTAATGACAGGTGGTGAATGAAAAAGCATGGGAAATTGAGTCTCTGCTTTATAGCAGATGATGGGTTTTACAGAGTAGCATCTGTCGATTACTTACCTAACATTATAAACAACAGGTGTGTAAGCAACCGACGGATGCTATTCTGTGACATCTATAATCTACTACAAAGCAGAAACTTAGCTTCCTCATGTATTCTCACTCACCACCTGTCATCCCTGCAGCCTGCACATATGTCTTCAACACTAAAAAAAAGAAAAACCTTCAACATAGTAGAATCTCCCTCACAAAAATAATACAAATATTTCGTGTAAACAAAAATTTTTTACTAACTTAATTGTTAAGTGTGTACGTTAGTGTTGATGTTGCTTTCAAAATGTAAGAGATAAAATTTGTATTGAATTTTCTTGATTTTCAAAGACTTGAGTGGTTATATGATACGTTTTTAACTAGTTTTGTTAACTTGTCAAATTTTGAGAAATTTCTTTATAATTTTGTAGTTTCTAGTAGTGATAGCCTTTCATTCATTAATTTATGCAAGTAATTTTGTATTCATATTAGCAATTTTAAAAAATTTTAATTCAACTTAAATTCTTCCACTTAATTATAAGTCCTTGATAACTTTAGTTTAATTGTAAACAATTATATAAATTTAAATGAATAACAGAATTTTAGCTAATATGTAGTCAATATCTGTATTTTTTCTTTTTTTTTTTTCTTAACAAAAATTGAAAATCAAGCCTAGGTACTTATGTAGTTAGTTGAATTCCCCCCCCCCCCCCCTTATATTTCTACAAAAATTTAGCCAACATAATCTGATTGTTTTAGGAGTTAAATATTGTTATTTCCAAATTGATAATATTACTTCATTTCATAACACTTTGTTGAATTGTTGCCATAGACACATTTTAGATACGAAAATTGTTTAACAAGCGTATCTTCTGTGTGTAATCGTGTTTTAATAAAAAATAAAAAAGGTTTTGTTCTGAACACGTTTAGACACACTTAAATAAAAAGATTCTTTTCTGAATACTTTAGATACACTTAAATACTATCATATATTAACGTGTTTAGCCTTATTCTTAACATATATTTTTTAAATGAGTTTAAAAATAGCATATATTATTATTTATTAAAACAAAAAATATTTTAAATACTTTATATAATTAAAAAATTAAAATATTTTAATATCAATAAAATATCAAAATTTTATTATAATTTATCTAAATATAATTTATATTTTATATATATGTCGTGTTTCCGTATCTTATAAGAATTTAAAATTCGTGTATCCGCGTGTTCTGTGTCGTACCGTATTCGTGTCGGTGTCTGTACATCATAGGTATATTCTCAATTCTCAAAGCTATCAATTTTCTCCTTTTTCTTTTTCAACATGAGCAAAAAAAAGTGTATTATTAATTACCCTTTTGTATATCTAAATATGTTTTTGTTAACAAATATTTTTAGGGCATTAGTTAAGGTTACCATTAGGAAATTTTTTTTATCCTTTTTAATAAATGTATTATAATATTAACTTTCCCATAAAAAAAAAAAAAACTTTTTTTTGTCTTAGAAGTTGTGAGTAATTTGAAAAGAGGATATAAGTGTTATTAAAAGAAATCAGTGTTATTATTTATTAATTTGAAAGTAATGAAATTCATCCTTTTTTTATTTATAAAATAACTTTTCCACATTTGAATTATGAACTCATGATTTTGAAGGGTGACACAAACAACTCCCACTCCCACCCACCCAAAATCAAAGACTAGAACTTGGACCTTTCAAATGTTCCCCAAGCGTTTTCAGGACCCCAAAACAGGTATCTTTCAATCAATTATTCTTAAACCATTTCTTCAAGATGTGTTTGGTTTCTACTTTTCTCTTCTATTTTTAATTTTAATTAGTATAAAAAATATCACTTTTTGCTATTTTCTATTTTAGATTATGTTAATAAAACAGTAACAAGTAATTTTTTTGAAGTGAAACATGATGTGCTTGGGGAGCTATGATTTTTCAATAGAACTCCAAATTTTGTTACCAACTGCTCGATGAAATGTCTGAACGAAAACTTCTGATGCTCTTTTTCCTTTACTTTTTTTTTCTCTTTCTTTGTTTCTTTTGAACTTATTCTACACTGTGTTTCATTGATTTCAGGTTTCAAGATGCTGAGTTCAATGCATGCCAAGAAATACCTGAAGAAAATTGGGTTTGAAAGTGAAGATTACTTCTTTTGGAAACAAGTTGGGAAAGCCCTACTTTGCACCTACACCATAATGGGTGGTTTTTGGCTTTACAATGGTGGAGCTTCAAAGTTGAAGCCTCAGCTGAAGGTAGACCAGGAGCTAGCCGATAACCAGCACCGGCCGGAGGAAGAGCAGGAGCTAGACCATAAACAGCACCAACAGTTCCCATTGGCCAGCAATTTAGAAGAAATGAAGGAGTTTGTTTCTGATATTGGAACAAAGATTGGTTTAAAAGGGATGGTTGAGAATGATAAGGAGCTAGAAGGCAAGAAGTTTGAGCAGGAAGCACAGAAGTTGTGGATGAAGATGAGGAAAGAGGTTGTTTCTGAGCTTCAAGAGAAGGGAATTGATGTGGAATGAATGCAATTCAATTCAATGCAATGCAAATGGCCAAATGCCATTTCAGTTGTGAACTTGATTGTGACTAGAGTAGAACACAACATGTTAGGAAACATAATGCATGGTTAGTAGTGAAGTAATACTTTTCTGTGTATAAATAAATGTTTGTGTTAACATTGAATGTTATCAAAATTGGACCGGATCGGCCATTTGGTCCGAACGGCGGTGTACTAGCTGCTTGTTTTATTCGGTTCTCCAATTAGATCAGATATGCACAAAACTCCGGCAAACCTGGAATGAACGGCCTATTTTGAGATCAAGCCGGACTGGTTCGAAGGCTAGAACGACACCGTATTTGAGGTTGGAAATAATTCAAAAATTTCAAGGTGTGTTACCCCTCCTCTACAACCATTTATGTTTGTATATTTATCTAATTAAATAGAATTCAACCAGTTTGACCAGTGATTCATTGGTGGTGGGTTCACTAATAACCCTATGTTTTGGCTGAGTTGATTACTAATCTGGGTTTAGTGAATATGCATTGAATGGTGATAAATGGAGGGAAAAAATGATTAGTATCAACTTTCAATTCACTATGGGCGTTTAGCTTATCTTTGTTTTTTTTCTCACTTTCATATTTACAAGATCAGGTAATATGAATGGAACAAAATTGTCAAGTGGGTCATTGTTGCTTTGTTCATAAGTCCGATAGGCGTGATTATTTGGCATTACCTTTAGCGTCAGCTTTTGAATTTTGATGTCACGTAGGGCAACAATAATATGATCAGTTGTTAAAAGATTATAGAGAAAGTTAGTCAAACTATGATTACAAGATGGTGAATTATATGGTAAAGATGTAAATTTACAGATTTTTCCTTTTATGGGATAAAAGAGAAATTAAAAAAAATAAGACCCACACTTTGAATAACAATAAAATAATAAAAAATAACTATAAAAGAAATTTATTTTCACTCTCTATATCACTCAATCTGTATAGTAGAGTGCCCCTTACAAGATAATATAGAACGAGTATAATTGCAAGTGGAATTGCTAAAAGGAGAAATTTCTCTTCATCACAAGTAAATAAAAAAAGAAGAGAACCTCAATGGGGAAAAAATTTAAGCATGGAATCCATTATTGTATCTCAGTGGTGCTGGTGCACCAATGCACTAGTACTATGAAAAGTAGTTGCCAAAGTTTCAAGACACTCAGAATCCAGTCTTGATATATCTTTTTGATGTTTTTGAAAATAAATTATATATTTGAATTTATATTCGTTTAAAACTTAGGAGAATAATTTCATAGATTCGAGTAAAATTTTTAAATTTGGAAGATCTCAAGGAAGGAAACATTCCAAGGAATCAAGGAAGAAAACACAACATGAAGCATTTCTGGCAAACAAGTTATGTGGGACGATGAACAAAATGATGGTTTTAAAAACTTGAAATTGAAGTCCATGTATGTGATTAAAACATTTTCATGAGTGAGACATGTCTTTTTCTGATTCATCATCATAATGTTATATGGTCAAAATGTTGTTGAAATAGTGGCAAAAAAGTGAAAGCCCTTTAGGCAAAGTAATCAACCGACCAATGTTTAAATCAAATCTTCCTAGCTACCAGTCAAGATCTGAAGCTGTGCCACCTTTTTTTATCAACAAAATGATGAAAAATTCAAAAAGAAGTTTCTGAGTAACTATCAGTGGTTGGTGAAGTACATATATCCAGAAAAACCTTCATGGCAAATAATTGGAGTATGGACTTTAAGCATAAGATAGTTCACCAGATAACAGCTACACCGGGACATATATATCAAAACAATTGCAGAGAGATATCAACAACATTATATTATAAAAGTTTAAATACTAAATACAATTTAATAAATCTACAGAAGAACAGCACACTCAGTATTGCTTCTAAAACTGTAAATAATTAGCATCTTGATTAATAGCAGATATTTACTTTTAACATAACCGAAAATACAGATTCTGACTAAGATATCAGACTCTGAAGCAAATCAAATTCAATTATTTACAAATCTATGTCCATGTTTCAAATATACCCAAAGCAGCACATTAATTTAATGAGAATAAAGTTAGAGAAAAGCTAGGCAAAACAACATAAAAGCTTTGATGTCCAATGTAGGTAATATAGATTCTCAGTATGCCATCCTCAATTTTGAGCCATTTAGATTAATAAATAAATAAAGTAATGAATAAAAGAAGTACACTAGAATGCAATGGAAGAAAAAGTTATCAAGTTAGCAACAGCATGCACAAATCATCTTAATGATAAGTTGGAAAAACCAGCATTCATACAAAAGATGAAAAACCAGTACCAATCATTGGAACTATAGTTTTAAGCAATGCAATTCAACAGTACCCCTTAAAAGGATGCAATTTAAATTCTTTCAAGCTCTTGCTTGACAAGATAGACAAGATTAAAATTCTTAATAAATCTTCCTCTTATGCAAATTGCCTGCATGCTCCACATTTTATGGACAATGTGATAAATCTAAATAAAAGAAATTACCATATCAGTAGCCAATGGAATAGATACCTTGATGCCAATGTTTCTTGACTTCAAATTTTTATAACCAAGAAGCAGGATATGGACATTTCAGAGCCCTGAAAAAATATTATCTAACAAGGAAGTTTGTATAACCAACTAGCTCTAGTTCATGAGATCTATGACAATAACATAGTTGAAAGATAAAGTAGAAAATATAAACAAACTTTTTGAGAACTTAGTAACTATCTTCTTGCCTAAATTAAAAAGTTATCTTGCAATAAACTCTAGCAAAATTCAACTATTGTAGACTTATTAATCCTAGCAGTGTTGCAATCAGAAGTTTACCATGCCAATTGCATATGGAAAAGTATACCTATTTCTGCTCCCAACATCACTCTAAAAATAGAAACCAGAATGTAACAATGTGATGTACTTTTCTCTCTTGAACAACAACAGTTCAGACAAGATATGCTTTTACAAACAGCTTTTCAAGACATTTTTGGCCATTGCATTCTAATCCTTTGAGCTACTCTTTCCTGAAATGCTTCGCTTATAGTTCTTCAACGGAGTAAAATAGAACCTTAACAAGCCAGTGTCAACATTACCCGGTGAATAACTAACGCTTCGGTTCCTTTGAAGTGTAAACTCTTTTCTTCCATTCAAAACACTGCCATTAGTCTCTGGAGTACCGACAAATCCATTGACTAAACCATCTGTTCTACAGGGATTTCTACAGCTAACACTATAACTTCGAATAAGCTTCTGGCTAACAGACTCGCTTGTGTTTCCATTAACCACCCTCCTCAGCTTCTGCCAAGACTCGGTGACCGGCTTATTAACAACCGTGTCTCCTGATCCACGCTCTTCTTCTACCGCCTTAGCTTCCCTTTTCCTCTGCACCAACCCCAACTTGTTCAACTTCTTGACCCACTTATGGAACTTATTCAACCCCTTTTGATTATTAACCCCATTTGCAACATCATGGACATTCTTAGAACCAGACATCATTGCAAAAGCAGACTGAACATGACCATTCAAGTTCTCATTCCGTGAATCGTTCTGATCAGTTATCAGCACCTTTGCCCCATAGAACAACTCATTGGTTGCAGGGGAAACCTTGGCATTGGACAACACTCTCAATTCATCAACATCTGCCATTGATTGCTTCCTCCTAGAGCTTGACCTGTCAAAACTCCTCCTCCTCCGCTGCTGATTCATCACATCGGAATAGTAATCTTTGGTCTGAGAAGAACCACCAGGACAATTCTCTCCACCACTTTCCAAACTCACCACCTCTTGTTCCTCCTCATTCTCCTCCAAAACCCTCTCATTAACATGAACCATTGGAGAGAACCTTGCACACGATGTTCTCCCAATCAAATAGCCATCCCAAGAAGCTCGAGCCGCCTCAAACGACAACCTAGAATCGTCCAACGACATTCTTCCTGCATCAACATCAACAGACAATCTCGGATCAGTGTCACACGACCTTCTCCGCAAAAATCCGTACTCTCCAACCTCCGATTGAGTCTCCCTATACCCTCTCATCAAATCACTATCCAAACCGCAGGGTCCATTACCGCCACCGCGTCCTCCGCCGTCATCGTCGGCGGCGGTGGCAGTGTTCTCCTTCGATTTACGTTTCCGCCTCCATTTTCTCAATCTCTTGCAGAAACTCCCCGCAATGTCGATCAAATCTCTCCCAGCGTTCTTCCTTCTTCGCAATTCGAGATCTATGAACTCCTTCATCGTCTTCGTCTCTTCATAATCTTCGTCTGAAACAAAATCATCGACGCAAACCCTTACCGCCTCATTGCCACCGTTCTCACGCTCCTCCACAGTTATCTCGAATCGCGAATCGACGTCGAGGTTCCGATTCAGGCGCTTCTTCTCGTCGCCATCGTCAATGTCGAAGAGGTCCGAAAGCGTGTTCCGGGATGTCGCCGCAGCAGGCAGTCGGACCTCGCAGGACCGACGCCGTGGAACGACGTCGGCGGAGGAGGATGACGGGAGAGGACCACTGCCGGAGCATGATTTGGTGCGACGGAGCTCCGGCGAGCGGCGGGAGCGATGTCCTTGGGTAGCGGGGGGAGGAGGATCGTCGGAGGAGGATTCAATGCCGGCGAGGCGTTCACGGAGGCAAGAAGCGCAGAAACCGGTAACAGGTTTGGTAGGGTGGCGGTGACAGCTGGCAAAACGGTGCGTTTTGGAAGTCATGGAAAGAGTGTGTTTATGTGAACATGTTGAAACACTAAAAAACAGTGAGTGAGTGAGTGAGTTAGTGGAAGTGAAGAAGAAGAAAAGAAGATAATGTAATGTGTTTTAGTGAATTGTGAAGGAAGAGTGTTACCTCTTTTGTGTTGTTACGAGTATCTTTGAAGATTTGTGTGTAGTGTTCTCTTCTGCGCAGAATGAAGGAATCTTTGTGGGTGAAGGGGTGATTATGGATGAAACCGGGTGAAATGGCCAAAGTGCCAAACAGATCCCATAGGAAACCCTTCATAAACCCGGCTTCATTTACTAATATAATGTGTTTTCATAAATTTTAAATAATAAATTTAAAAATTATTATTTTTATTAATATGACCAGATAAAAATTTTTTACGTGTATTAGTCTTTATGTTAAGTTAATAATTAAAAATTCTTAGATAATTTAACTAAATTATCTCTTTAATGATTTATCGATGGACAATCGATTATAATGTATATAATACAATGCAATATTCAAATTTTCGACATTTATTTAAGTAAATAAAAGAATTAATTACTCAACCAATTTAATTTGATTTTATTTGGACAAATTTTATATAGCTCACAGAAAATACGAATATAATATTTCTTAAAAAATATTATGATATTAGAGTTAATATAAGTTCAAAAATACTGTGTCCAAACTTTTTTATAACTAAGTTTAATCAAATTGTTTAAAAATAAAAACTCACACCATTTTTTCTTTCCTTTAACATCGTCCTGTTTCTTCTCCTTACATTCCTTCTTCTTTCTTCTCTTTCTTTAACGGCGTGGTGATTATCATTGTCGCCACTGTAATTATCATTTTTATTGTCACTGCGACCGTCTTTTTCTTTATGTTATTGTTGATATTGTTATTGTTGTTAATTTCTTCTTTTTTTTTTTGTCTTATTATCCTCTTTTATTATCAATTTATCATTGTCAACGTCTTTATATTTTTTATCTTCTTCTTTTATAAATGTACAGAAAATTAGAGCACATAAATTTTGATGCACAACACATAAATTTTTGTGTCTGGCACACAAATTTTAGCATACGGTACAAACTTTTTTTCAAATATCACATGCCCAAAATAACGACAATCAACCAATAAAATACACATGACACAGATTTATGTGAACAACACAAAAATCTTGTTGCATAGCATATAATTTTTTATGTGCATGATCGAAATTTTTTGAGAAATACGTATCTAAAATATTGACTTACCTAACTAACAAAATACATTCGCTCAAAAAATTGTGCTATATGTGCAAAGATTTATGTGCTATGTACAAAAATATGTGTGCTATGTGTAAAAATATTTGTGCTACACCAAATTTGTGTTATTTGTAAAATTGTGTGTTATGCTTTAAAAATTTGTGTGCTATATAAATAAGTTTTTATGCTCTCGATGTGTGTGCTGCAGAAAACCCGAAAAAAATGAGTAATAATGTATACACACAAATTTTGATTGTAAAAAGACTTGTACACATAGCATTACTTATATAAGTTATAATTTTAAAAAAATATATACCCAGCTCATTTAAAATTTAAAACAAAAAGATAATTAACTAAAATATTTTTTTATATATTTATATAAAATGTAATAAAAAAATAAATTTATTTAGTTAATAATGAGTTTTATCTCAAATAAATATTTCATTTTTATCCCATATATTAATTAAAAATATATTTAAAAATATTTAATCGAGTACGTATTTTCTTTTCCAACTTACATTAACTATTGTCCATAGATTATTAATGAAATAAATAAATTTTATATTGAAAGGCACTTATTTGGGTCTAACTAGCTATAATTTATATTAATAAAATTATTATTTTGTTAGAAAAATAAACACTAAAATCTGTTCATACCAAATGACTTTAATATTGTATGTAGTACGTGTAAATATATTTTATAATTTTTAATTTAAAAATACATAATTTCTAAAAAAATATCTTTTAAAAAAAATAAAAGAGAATTTTGACTATGGCTCACATCATGATTACTTTATGAAAAAATTGTTACTAGAAATAACTTGAACATTTTTAGTTTTATGACAATAATTTATTCTTTAAAATATTTAAGAATTAAAATAAATATTTAATTTTATGAATTTTAAATTGTAAAAATATAGACCCAATCAATTTGAGAAATAGAAGGTACATTTGCAATTATTATCCTTTTAATAGGGATGAATTCTCTCAAAATTTTTAGGTGATTTTATAAAATATGATCTTACATTATATATATGACTAATATGAGAAGTTTTGTATAATATAAATCATACTTTACAATAAAAAATTACGAAAATGTATTTCGTTTTTTAAAAAGTCCTAATAAGTGTTATTTATAGAGATTTTTATTTTATTATTTATATATCTGGAATTCATTTAATGAACTTGAGTTTTTACTTCTTAAGAGCTCCAAAAAACTAAATGCTAGAGTTACGTTGTATCATACACCTTTAATTCTGAAATTCTATAGGTAAAATTATTTATTTTTGCTATACAATCAATAATTGACGTATTGCATTAAAAAGATCTGAAACTTTATCGTTTACAAGCCATTATTATTTTTCACTTGTCACATAAAAATACAATAATTTAACGAAAATATTTAATAACAACAAAATTAATTAAAAATAACTAATTTTATTTAATATTTATTAATTTTAATAATAATTAATAATTAAGTTTTGATGTTTTTTTTTATCTTTTACACATTACCGATAATTCAAATTGAGATTTTTTTTTCTTTCTTCTTTGACGTGTATTACTAATTAATGAAGCATCAAATATTTGAATGAAAAGTGTTGTTTTTTTAAAAAGGTTTAATTTGAAGGAACTGATGGTATTAAAAAAAATAAAGGATAAGAAAGAAGATTGGTCTCAAGTTTTAGCCTTTTTTTTTTTAAATTAAAAATGAGACTCGAATCTAAAATTTTTAAATAATAATAAAAAATTTATGAAAAAATTATAGTAATTAAGCAATGCAAAAACCCTACAAATGAATTGTTGTCCTTCCAACCCTACAATCTCTTCACTTAAGCAACAAGCAAATAACACGTTTCAATATTGGATTATTAGTTCTCTTCTTACAATTTAGTGAATATGATTATTCTTAATAGTCTTTTCTCTTGCTTTGAAAATATTCAAGATAAGTCTTATATTTATAATTAATTATAGCCAATAATTGAAATGAAATGCCTTATAGCGAAAGACTCCTAATCAATTTCATATATTTATAATACTACAATAATAATGTGTCTTAATTAAATATAATAAAATTATATTAGTGTCTATATAATAAAAGCATATTAAATTATGTTCTACATTATTGATCTGGCTTTTGTGTTACACGTTTTCTTTGGCTAGCTGAACTTATTAATCTTTGCCTATTTCTAATAATTTAATTTTTAACCTGTCCAAAATTCCAAATATCTTTTTTCTTTTCATGCATTATTATTCTGATTTTGATATCTCTACCTGCATGCCTAAGCTGTGGTCACAATCTAAACTTTTTTTTTGTCCCACCTAGAAGCAATAGGATGATACACACAATTGACCTTTTCGATTCATTCCTTATTCATTCAATAATATAACCTAAGTTTTAGTTTTTATTTTTATTTTTTATTATTATTTTAAAATTATTTATGAAAACATTTTTTATTATTTTTATTTTTCTTACGAAATAAAAAAATACAAAATCAAATAAATCTCAACCTTTTAGAAATATTTAAAATAATAAATATTAGAAGATCAGTAAATATTTATTTTTTTAATTAATAGTTAATCAATAATATTTAAAAGTATATATAAACTAAAAATATATTATCAAATTGTTAAATTAAAAAATTATATTAAAAAATTAAGACATCCATCAGTGGTTATTTCCAGTATTTTATTTGTTTAGCATACTATACTTATTTTTATTCTAGGGATCTATATTAATATATTATTATAAAATCTTGAAGATCTCAAATAATAGATGTTATTATTATCATGGAATAAAGAAGGGTGCATGCGCGGGGAGTAATTGTAGCCACTAGCCAATGAGAAAATTCTTGTGCTTTTATTAGTGCTAATGGATTGATTAGTAGCTATCAATAAATAGGAGTATTTTAATTTTTAGTCTGAGCTTTTTTTATTTTTCAAGTTATTAGTGTGAAAGGTTTAATGTAGTTCAAAATTAAAATGGATATTGTTTTTAGAGTTTAGTAGTTAACAAGTATACTTTATGTATTCTAATGGTATTTGTTAACATTTAAAATATGCAATTTTTTGTTTAAAATAAAAACATTATTTTTTAATGCATTTATATTTTCTATATATTTTGCATTTAACTATATTTTCCTTCTTACTGTATCCTTAAATTCTTATGATAACTTGTATTACTATCTCTGATGATCCAAAGTAATATTTTTTGTTATAATAACTTATACTCAATTATATTTGAGTTAGTGTCATTTACTAATGTATAATTATTTTACAGCATTTTTCTCTTAAAGAAAATTTTTGTCTCCTTGATTTAGTAAAGTCTTAGTACTTTAAATATGCATAATAAAAAGAATTTAATTTTGATGCTTATTAGTATAAAGTAGTTTTATACGTACATCAAATTACATGATATTATATCAATAAAAATAACTATATACTTTTTATATTGTGTACATGTATATTCATCTAAAAGAACAGATGTGATTATATGACTATATAAAATATTTTACACTGTCAGTGTATTAAAATTAAACTTTAATAAAAATTGTAAAAATTTTTAATTACTACTTTTGAAAATTAAAGTTTTATTAGGATAATATTTGTTAAGGTATTTAATATAAAACATTTATTAAAGATTTAAAATTTTTAATACTTTTGTAGTGCATTTATTAAAAAATTTTAAGAAATCATATTTATCTTTGAGTAAGATTAACAAATATCTTATTAGTAAGAAGACTACTCTAAAATTAAATTATTTAAACGTAAAGTTTTATATTCTTAATATGAATGTTATTAAAAATCACAAAGTTATAATTTCGATATGTACATATTACGAGAAAATTGTTCCAAGAAACTAGTGTTATTGAGACAAAAATGATTATTTATTTGCTCCATTGCAAAGAGAGCTTCTTCCATGTCAACAAATTAACTGAACTATTCCACCAAACATATCTACCACGTTGCACTTTTTCCAAACACAATTTTTACAAAGATTAAAGATGATGGGGAAGTTAGTCCATAATGACTCTATTTAATTTCTTCTATTGCTAAAATTAAATTTAAAAATATATATTTTTAGGATACATGATAAATTTATTATTTATAAAATATTTTATGTTTTTTTGTTAAATATAAAATAAATATATTAAAATTTAAATTTTTTTTTACATTTTTAATAAAAAATTTTAATATACAATTTTAATATATATTTTTAAAACACAAAATAAATAAATCCGATCTTAAATAAAATACCTGCCTTGTTCTTGAATTTGTTGCCAATAATGGAGATGCTATCACTTCAATTCTCTCCATATTGTACGTACTCTAAAGAATAGAGTAGTGGTAGAAGTAACAAATTAAATTAAAATGGGTCAAGTGGTTAACTTTTTCATTTATTTAATTAAATTTTATTTAAAAAATTAAATTTTATTTTGTATATGTAATAATAATTTATTAACTAATAATAAACTTTTTTACGAAACTTAAATTCACAATGACTTAGTCTTTAATTTATCAAACTAGAAAATATATATAAAAAAAATATTTAGCTTATATATATCTTTAGGATATATAGAAATTAAAATTACTATTAATAAAAAAATTTAAATATTTTATCTCAGTAAATATATAATAATTGTATTGAAATTCAAAACTCAAAATTTTAATTTTCTATAATAAATTTTTTTATTAATAATTTTAATACATGTCTTAGTTAGTTAGATCCCAAAAAATAAAAAAATAAAAAGTAGTAGTACCAGTGTACCAGTACAACAAGTCTTCCATGTATTAAATGAACTTGTAGTACAATCTTAAAAATTGTCTCAATTATTGTCTCAGGGAGCGACATATAATTAATGTCTTCACAATTCTTCTGCTACTTTTGAGGTTTTTTATTTGAATTGTTGTTTTAAGGTTAAGTTATTCTTCTATGTGTGCTATAATATACAGCATTGTATTTTGGTTTCCACTTTTTGGAACACCTTACTAATGGGAAAAAGATGGGAAAAATATGTTATTACTGTTCTACATTATTTTGTATTATAGTTGTAACATATGTGTTACCATGATTGCCCCACAAAATAAAATAAAAAAAAAAAATCGGAAGTAGCTACAATGATATTATTATGAAAAATGAGGAAAAATTAATTTGATAAAAATTTATCTTTTAGAGTTTAAAGTTGGAAGTCTAATATGCACGGAAAATAGTATAAACTTGATTTTATTGCACCTCTAAACATCCGTTATAAAATAATTATTTTAGGATAAATTATATGCAAATCAATATAATTTAAATAAAATATATCTTTTTTCAAGAAAAATATAAAAAAACGTTATTAAAAGAAATATTATTCACAGCTAATAACAAATAATGATAACCATATTAATAATATGTTGGACGACGATAACAACAATAATAATTTCAGTAGCAGTAGAGATACTAAAGATAGTGGTAGCAACAGTGATGATAATAATATGGGTTTAACTAACATGATAAGTTTATTATTAATAAAAAAATTTAAATATTTTTATTTAATAAATATTTAAAAATTTATATTTTAATAAAAATTTTAATTTTTAATTTTATAATTTTAACATATATCCTAAGAGTATAAGATGAATAAACTTTACTAATAATAAGAAACTATAAATAAATAAATTAAGAAACTAATAAATAATATCCATACTCTATATTATATGTAATGAAAATATATGGAATAAGATTTGGTGTAATTTTTTTTTTCCTAAAACACATTTTATTATATATAATGTATACTTCTATACTATATATAAATTGGAATATATATGGAAATGGTTATACATAATTCTATTTTTTAAAATATCATTTATTATATATAATCCATAAAATTCTTTTGTGTTATTTTTAATATTTTAATTCAAAATATTTTAATTAAATTATAAATTATTTGTCATTTTAATTAATTCTATTTTTATTACTTTTATATATTTAATAAATAAAAAATCAATAATACGTTAGTACATTGATAACAATTGCAAGCTATAGAGAATTCTGATGAAGAATTGAAATAGTACAAGTGTAGTATAACAGCACAAGTATAGTATAGCAGTATTAGGGAAGTGTCCAGGCAATCAGAGTATGAGAGAATTAGATGGAAGGAATGAAGGAATCAATGAAGGCATCAATAAATAGAGTCCAGCTTCTCCTGCAAAGGGGATCTAAATTAGAATGGGGAGTTTTTAGAAAGAGTGCACAAAGAGAAAAGATATCAAGCCAGAAAAGAAGACTCACATTACACCACACACACCATAAGGGCCTTTTCTCCCTTCTTAAGTCCATTTTTTCACACCCTTTCTTGCCTCCTTGTATCATCACCGCCGCCCTGGATATTGACGTCAAAGGAGGGATGAAGCCGTCGCATGTCCTCATACCATTCCCATGTCGCTTCTTCCGGCGACAGATGTTACCATTGAATTAACACCTGCTCCTGCCAAGTATTGTCCACTTTGATCATACGATGGTCTAATATCCGGAGGGGCAGCAATTTGCAACCGTGCTCATCCACAGTTAGAGGTTCCGGTATGGTAACAGAAGGTGGTCTGTCCACACACTTCCGGTAGCGCATAGACAGCTTCTGGTTTTTTTTTGAAAGGCCACGAAACGTTGACGGTATGGTTGGAGCTTGAAATAAACAAAGTCGCAAATCTGAAATTCCAGGTCACGGCTCTTGCCATCAGCCGTGGCCTTCATTCGGGCCTGAGCTCTCTCCAAGTGGAATTTCAAGGCTGTTATCAGGGAGTCTCGTTATTGCAATTGTTCCTGGACAGCTGGAGCATCTGTAGAGGTGGCGACATATCAGAGCAGAGGCGGAAGATCCCGCCCGAACAAGGCCTTAAAGAGAGACACGCCTATTGCCGAATGAAAGGAAGTATTATAACTGAACTGCGCCCATGGAAGCATCTTACACCAAGTCCTCGGGTTGTCTTGAGTATAACAACGAAGGTACATCTCTAGACACCTGTTAAGCACCTCGGTCTGGCCATCAGACTGAGGGTGGTAAGCTGAGCTCCGAGCTAGCGTGATACCTTGGTAGATACAACATTGCTCCCAAAATTTACTGGTGAATACCTTATCGCGATCAGACACAATAGACTGTGGCATGCCATAAATACTCACTTTATGTTTGATAAATGTTTCAGCAACTTTGGGGGGCTGTAAAAGAGCTTTTAGTGGCAGAAAATGGGCAAACTTTGATAGGCGGTCCACTACCACGAAGATGACAGAATACCCTTGTGTCAACGGTAACCCAGTTACAAAATCTATAGAAATATCCTGCCAAACATCGGTAGGAATCGAAAGAGGTTGGAGGAGACCGGCAGGCGGTAGTATGGAGTACTTCGCCTGTTGGCAGATAGAGTACTGGCACACATAGTCCTTGACCATATGAGCCATATCCTTCCAGAAAAATTGGGGAGTTAATCGGCACAATGTCTTTTGATAACCACCATGGCCACCAATGGCTGAGTCATGGCACTTATAAAGAAGTTTTGGGATGAGGGACGAAGTAGAAGGGATTATCAGTCGGTCCTTCCAAAACCAAAGACCCTGCCGGTGTTGTAAATTGTCAGACCGAAGATCCACCTCAGAAAATAAATTCGAAGGATTGAAGTTCTGGAGATCGGACCATAGCTGCGTGAGAATGTCGCAAGTGAGTGAGGTGACAGTAAGAAATTGGCGAGATAGCCCATCTGCACCTTGATTATCCGAGCCCTTTTTGTATTCTATCTCAAAGTTATAGCCCAAGAGTTTGGCCAACCAAGTCTGCTGCTCTGGCGTTTGAATGGTCTGAGCTTGGAGTTCCTTGAGGCTCTTGTGATCCGTTCGTATCACGAACCTGTGACCAAGCAAGTAGTGGCGGAACTTAGCCACCGCCGCTAAGATTGCTTGCATTTCCCGGGCATAGACGGATTGCTTCTGAGCCGTGTAGGAGAGTTTCTTCGAAAAATAAGCTATGGGATGTCCAGCTTGGCTAAGAATCCCCCCAAGACCAGAACTCGACGCATCTGTCTCAAGCACAAAAGATTTGGAGAAATCGGGAAGTGTCAGGACTGGTGCATGAGTTAGAGCCTCTTTCAATGTCACAAAAACATCCGAGGCTGATGGCGACCACACAAACCCCTCTTTGCGCAACAAGTTAGTGAGTGGCGCTGCCAGAGTGGCAAAATTGCATATGAACTTTCGATAGTAACTCGCCAATCCCAAAAACGCCCGAAGTTGCTTTACTGAGGTTGGAATCGGCCAACAACGAATTGCTTCAATTTTTGAGTCATCCACTCTCACTCCCTCAAGTGAAACCACATGGCCCATGTACTCAACCTGTGTTTTACCGAAGGAGCATTTAGAGAGTTTGGCAAATAGGGAATGGTGCTTGAGCATGCGTAAGACATACACTAGATGATGTAGATGATACTGCCAATCAGCACTATAAACCAGGATATCATCAAAGAAGACGAGCACAAACTTTCGTAAGACCTCCAAAAAGATAGAATTCATCAAACACTGGAAGGTAGCAGGGACATTAGTCAAACCAAATGGCATAACGAGCCATTCGTATAAGCCTTGGTGTGTTCGGAAAGCCGTCTTAAAACAATCCTCCGGTCTGACACGAATCTGATGGTACCCCGAGCGAAGGTCGAGTTTAGAGAAGAATCGAGCACCGAACAATTCATCGGGTAATTCGTCTACCGTTGGCATAGGAAAGGAATCCTTGATGGTGGCATGATTGAGGGCCCGATAATCCGTGCAAAACCACCATGAACCGTCTTTCTTTTTTACCAAAAGCACCGGAGAAGAGAAGGGGCTAGTGCTTGGATGTATGATGCCCTCGGCTAGCATCTCAGAGATGATCCGCTTAATCTCAGACTTTTGGCTATGAGGATATCAATAAGGGCGGACCTTAATAGGCGTCGTTCCGGGCAACAAGGGAATGGTGTGATCATGCACTCTCGGCGGGGGCAAGCCTTTTGGAACCTGAAAAACAACTGAGTAATCCCGTAATATAGAAGCCAAGTCGGGCACCAAATCAGAAGGTAATTCCAAAAGAGGAGGGGTGTCTGTAACCAGTTCTTGGAGTTGGAGTGTATACATTTTCATAATCTCATCTGTTATGTGCAAACGTCGCAACTGATGAAATTGTGCCTGAGCTGGGTTGACATCTTTTCACCCTGCAAAGTAACCATCTCAGCCCCAACCATGAAGGTAATGAATTTTTTCCTGTAATTTACCAAATGGTGTCTAGCATCTCAAGCCAAATGTCACCTAAAACCAGCTCCTCACTAGCAATGGAGAGTACGAAAGCTGATATAAGGAGCAAATAATTCTAAATGGAAACAGGTAAATCACGAACCTCACCCTCGCATTGCAGCAAAGCACCATTACCCACCTCAACCTTGAATCTTGGGGAATGATGAACGGGCACTGCCAAGCGTCGAACCAAAGCTGGGTGGATGAAGTTATCCGAGCTGCCGCCATCCATGAGGACGCGGATGTCCCTGTTGTGCACCAAACCTCGGAACCTAATCGATCGTCGGGCAGGGATGCCAGCCATGGCATTGTACGAAAGGTGGAGGGGCTCGACCATGTCCTCAGCTAGTACCGGCGGGGTTTGGTCGACTTCAGTAATCTCAATTGCAGAGTCCTGGTCAGTAGGGACTTCCTCCACAGTTTGGATTAGAAAATAGTGCTTGGAAGCACATTTGTGGGAAGGAGAATAGTGCTCGTCATAGGTAAAACAGATGCCATTTTCTTTCCGAAACTGTATCTCCATCGGGGTTAATTTGCGCATTGTGTTAGGCTTTGGAGGGGGTGGGGAGCAGTGGAAGATTTTGAGGCAGCGGTTGTGCGGGAGAAACGGTAGTGAGTGATTTTGGGGCTAAGGCAATGGTAAGCCGAGCCGACGGTTGCTGTGGCTGAGCAACAGCGGAACGCCAGCGTTGGATTTGAGGTAGAAACTTTTCCTCAAACAATTTGGCAAGTGAAACCGCTTGCAACAAGGAGATCAGGAAACAGGCTTTCACCTCCCGTTTCAGTTCCGGATGAAGACCACCCAGAAAGCAATCAAGAAGCAGAGCATCATCTAAGCCATATGCACGGGCGGCTAAGTCGTTAAAGGATTCAAAGTAAGCATTCACCGTGGTGGATTGTTTCAATTTCAGTAGCTCCTCTCAGGGGTTTTCAAAATGGGACGGCCCGAATTACATTTGCAAGGCAGTGGAGATGGCAAGCCAATCGTCCATAGGTTCGAGTCTCTCCCACATCTGAAACCAAGCAAGGGCCCGGCCTTCCAAATTGACGGCCACCAGATCCAACCGTTGGTCCTCAGGGATATCATAGATGCGGAAGAAGCGTTCCACGCGATAGATCCATTGGGACACATCCTCCGTGCCAGAGAAACGAGGGAAATCCACTTTCATCTGCCGAGGGTGGCCAAAGACAGGGGAGGAAGGGCCGCGTCTCGGGGATTCGGCCAAGTGCTGCGCGAACTGCTCCTGTAACAAACCCAGCGTTTGTGTGATAGAGGCGAATTGCTCGATGTAGCCATCCAGTTGCTCGGTTAAACGGAAAATTGCAGCTTGCAATGTTTGGAGCCGAGTATTCTCTGTCATTGTAACGCAATGAAAGCACCAATGATAACAATTGCAAGTTATAGAGAATTCTGATGAAGAATTGAAACAGTACAAATGTAGTATAACAGCACAAGTATAGTATAGCAGTATTAGAGAAGAGTCCAGACAATCAGAATATGAGAGAATTATATGGAAGGAATGAAGGAATCAATGAATATAGTCCAAGTTCACCTGCAAAGGGGATCTGAATTAGAATGTGGAGTTTTCAAAGAGAGTGCACAAAGAGAAAAGATATCAAGTCAAAAAAAAAAGACTCACATTACACCACACACACCATAAGAATCTTTTTTCCCTTTTTAAGCCCCTTTTTTCACACCCCTTTCTTACCTCCTTGTATCATGCATATTGATATACTAATATAGAAAAAAAAATGCACAAATTTGTAAAAAAATTAATTTTATATTTGACGGATGCGTCTACATATTCTCGAGTGCAATGATGAAACAAAACCAATGTAATGCTTCTAAAAAATCAAAATGCTTATGTTGGATGGATTTTATTAATTATTTTAAATTTATCAAATTTGTTAAATTTTGTTTTTTATATATAAACAGAACAATTGAAAAAAGGAATAAAAAGAGAAACTAACAAAAGAGGATAATAACGTTACGTTGAAATGAACCAAAAAAAGCAAAGCAGAATCTACCAAGAGAAAAGTTTTGTTTTGCCAAAAATGTTATAGTTAAAAAAAAAAGATTAATTATTAAATCAATTATTATGAATTTGTATTAGTTATATAAATATATTATTTAATTAATTTTTAATATATATTTTATATTGATAATTCATTTGATAATTAATTTTTATACTTTTATCTTTTATTAATTTTTATATTTTTATTTTTTTATCAATTTTTTATATTTTTATCTCTTATTAATTTTTACAAAATATAGACTTTTTTTAATTTTATTATGTTTTATTCAATATTTTATCAAACACAATACATGTACACTAATAATTTATGTCCATATCTTTAATGTCTATATCTCTGTATTTCTATCTCAAAAATTAGGGGTGTTTGCGGTGCGGTTTGGATCGGTTTTGAGTCAAAAACTCATCCGATCCGAACACTAATTTTACTTGCGGTGCGGTTTGGATTGGATGCTATTTTTAAAAAAATCCAATCCGATCCAATTTCAAGAGGTTTGGATTGGATTGGATTTGTGGTTTTATAAATTAAAAAAATTAAATACATATAACAAGTCTCAACATTAAATTTTAAATAATCAACAATGACATAACAAGTCTCAACATATCTTAAAAAGGCAACAATAACATAACAATAGAAATAAAATTATAGGTTAGTTAAAATAAATTAATAAATAACATTTTAAACATAAAATATTTATTAAATAATAATAATACATGAACAATATAAAAATGTATAAAAAATTGAACGTATTATAAGTATAGTTGTAAATATAATAATAAAATAATAATATTATAGTACATTTTATGGTTTAGATTGGATTGGATCGGTTATGAAAATTAGATCCGAAATCCGATCCGATCCAGTGGTTTGCAAAAAATAGAATCCAATCAAATCTGAATTAGTGCGATTTTAATCGGTTTTTGATTTGAATTGAATTAGATGAGCGATTTAATTTGGATCGTTTTAAATTTGAACACCCCTATCAAAAATGACATAAACCAAATGTTGCCTAAATGGTATATGGAGACACATTTGGTGGCGGATTTGTTTTGTTCATTCAACTTAAAATGATGAGACGAAGTTAAAACTTAGGGTAAAGTATTAAATTGGTCCCTTACGTTTGGACGTCATTTTATTTTGGTTTTTAAGGTTTAAAGTGTCCTATTTGAATCCAAAAAAGTTTTATTTAGCTTCAATGTAGTCTAACCGTTAGGTCAAAGTTAAATAATTAATGGAATGTCCTACATGACAGCGAGAACAAGGTCGATAATTTGGAGAACAAGTATGAGCTCCAGAGGTACAAAATCAACCATGAATGTATCAATACGTTTATTTATCATTTTTCTTACAATTTAAATGAAATATTTTCTATAGAACTAAGGAGAATGATAAATAAATGTATTAATGCATTTATGGTTGATTTTGTGCTTCTGCAACTTGTACTTATTCTCCATATTATCGATTTTGTTCTTGTACTACTGTGAACTGTCACGTAGGACATTCCGTTAATTATTTAACTTTGACATCACAGTGAGACTATATTAAAAATTGAAGTTAAATAATTTTTTTTTAAATTTAAATAAAACATTTTAAATCTTAAAAATTAAAATAGAATTATGCCCAAATACAAGACCAATTTAATACTTTACCCTAAAATTTAAAAGTCTAATTGATGGCGCAAAACAATATCAGAAAGATGACCAAAAAAAAAAAGAAAACAACGTGGAAAAAAGTTATAGGTAAAAAAAAGACATATTTTGCATCCTATTTATAAGTGATAAACAAGCAACAAAAATAGAATAATAAATATTTAATATTCAATTATCAACAAAAATATCAATCTAATTAATATACAAATATCCTAATATATTCTCAGCATAGTTGATTATGAGTTGTGAGTCATAGCTTTCCACGAATTTTCAATCTCTTGATGTCTGGAAAGTGTAGGTAAATTTCCTAAGATATAGTCAAAATGGTCTCTTCCATTCCATCCATTACAAAAAAGCTAGCATGCATCAATAATTTTCCTTTTTATGATTTGGGAGTGTTGAAGATGCAATAACCTTTGACAATTGACAGCTAGCTAGTAGGTCAATATTTGAAAACAAATTTTAATTTCATATAATCCTCGTTAATCTTTCGGCTAACTTAAACAAAATTATCTCAAAGCATGACAAATATTACCATATTATCAAATAAGTATTTTTAATGGTTTTTGAATTTTGAATCATACACAAAAAAAAAAACAAACAAAAAATCATTTCTCTCTCAAACTAAATTAATCAAACTTTTAGTAATAGTGTCCATACCATAGTTTCATGAAATTAAGAAAAACTAGTTCAAACTTCAAAGACATTTTCTATTCTTAATTTGTATAAAAATTGTCAATACTATATTCATGAATCTTTGATCGTTTGTGAACACACTTAGCTCACGAAACCGCGTTAGAGACACCAAATCCAGTTAGACCCATGGACCTTTTGAGTTTTGAATGTATTTTCAACCTTCTTCTTTTTTTTTTTTTTTTTTTTTTTTTTTTTTAAAGTGATATACTATTAATTTATCCATTTCTCTTTTAGTGACTAACTTTTTTTAAATGATACTAATTTATCTAATATAAATTTTTTTATGTACCTATTTAAATATCACAGGTAGGATATACGCTTATTATTTTTTTTGTGGGAGAGAGCTGAGTGCATCTCACAATAATGGAAGAAAAGATGAGTTTTTCATTGCTATGGTGTGAACAAATTGGTCTCTCTGATTTGTTTCATTTTTTAAATCAACAATCACAAATCGGATGGTCCGATTTGTGTTTTTGAAAATAAAAAAAAATTTTAATGTTAAAATTGGACCGTCCGATTTCTATTTTAAAAAAAAATTAAAAATACAAAACGGACCCTCCGATTTGTACTTTACTTTTTTTTTCAAACAAATCGAACCGTCCAATTTGAATAAAACACCATATAAAAAAAAACACCTAATCTTCCCATAACAATGTATTACACATATTTATACAATATAAAAGAAAATTAGCCTAGGATATAACTAGCAGGACTTTACTTAACAAAATAATAAAAAATAAAACTAAGGAGTGCAGGCCTTTGGCTTTTATTTGTATGCCTGATTGTACAAAAATATTTATATAAATATTTAATTCTAGAATATCATTTTAATTGGATGATGATAGTATAAAATTGTTTTGTCAAAACTAAATTCAAGAGATTATATACACAAGAGTTTGATTATTATGTATTGATTACAATAAATAATCTAACTAAACTTGTTCAAAACGACAATACATACTTTTAATGTTTGGTTGACAAGGAAAACAACTACTTATGACCAAAGAAAAACAGTGTTTGTAACAAATTTTGTTTTGACAAAAACAGGTTTAATAATAATAATAATAATAATAATAAGAGTAAAGTGACAAATAAACTCTTGAGGATTCATATTTCAGATAGATTAATTCTTAAAAAAAATATTAATAAAGTTTTTAAGTATAACAAATATAAATAAGTTAGTTTAAATTAAGACCTTTTACCTTAATTATAGGAACTAATTTGAAGGAAGTATATACACATATGTTATTTTGAAGGATTTTGTTGGTAATTTTTTTTCCTTTAAAGATTAATATGTCAAAAAGTATAAATTTTCAGGAGTTTATTTATCACTTTACTCTAATAATAATAGTAGTAGTAGTATTAAATTATTAATATTAATATTAGTAGCCTTATTAAGCTTATTCTGATTTCTGCAAATGAATAAAACAAAGAAAGTCTCCATTACTTTACATAATAATAATAATAATGTTGGACACCAAAAACATCATAAGAAGACTCATCATCATGCTTCTTTGCTGACAAATTTTAAGTCTGCTGTGATGAAATGTGCAAGTTTTTTTGCATTGTTTCTTTCTGGAAAAAGAAACACACAAGAATCAAAGGTTGTTGAAGACAGAAAGAGTACAAACAAAGTCAAAGGAGCATCATGTGAGTTTTTACTCCATTTTTATAGTTCATGGTTTTTGAAAGTCTTCCTTATAAGTGCATGTTAAACCGGTGTCAAACATGCCTAAACTTTTATGTATATGAAAAAATTAAATTGAATCAAAGAATCATAAATGCTTCTTTTGTAGATGATGTTAGTAAACTATAATGGTTTATGCAAAATTAAGGTTTTTGGTTGAAACTATGCAGCTTCATCTGATTTATCATCTGATAGCAACAAGAGTTCATCCTCAAAATTGAAGTTTTCACATTCCTATGGATCATCTAGCACTTCAAATACTCAGCTTGGAACTGCAGGGAACTTCTCCTTTGAAGAAATCTACAAGGCAACAGCAAAATTCTCTGCAGCTAATAAGATTGGGGAAGGTGCCTTTGGAACTGTTTATAAGGGAAAGCTTAATGATGGAACTCTTGTGGCCGCAAAGCGCGCCAACAAGGTATCCTATAATCTATGCTTTGCCATTGCGCCCTATCATGTATCATGTCTGCTGTGATCATTCACAAAGAAAGTTTTACAAAAGTTTAGTTTTTAAGGAAGACAATGATCATGTGGTGTTTTTTCTTGACAGGATGTAGAAAACAAGAACTTAGCTGAGTTCAAGAATGAAGTATCCACTTTGTCAAAGATTGAGCATCTGAATCTTGTGAGGCTGTATGGATATTTGGAGCATGCAGATGAAAAGATTATTGTTGTTGAATATGTTAATAATGGATCACTCCGGGAACATCTAGATGGTAAGTGATTGTTCTTTTATCTGTCACTTTTCGATACATCTTTCGATCAATGTATCTGATATCGCAAATTGAGAATTGTTAATGCAGGTACAAGGGGTGATGGGCTAGAAATTGGTGAGCGTTTAGACATAGCAATTGATATAGCTCATGCAGTTACTTACCTTCATATGTACACAGGTATGTTATCATATAGAATTTGATTAGATACAAGGAAAACATTACAACTCCTTAAATAGTCTTGTTTGTTCTTTTAGAATGTGTTTAGTACATGTTTCAGGACAGAAAATACAGAGATACTGAGATAGAAAAAACAGTTACAGAATATGAGATGCCATTTGAAATAGCTAAATCTCTCTGTTATCTTGTTTGATAGATCATCCAATTATTCATAGAGACATCAAAGCATCAAACATCTTACTTACTGACAAACTAAGGGCTAAAGTGGCCGACTTTGGTTTCGCCCGGCTGGCTGCTGAAGACCCTTCTGCCACCCATGTTTCAACAAAACTTAAAGGAACAGCAGGCTACATTGATCCTGATTACATGAGATCTTACAAGCTTTCTGAGAAGAGTGATGTGTATTCCTTCGGAGTGTTGCTTGTTGAGATGGTTACCGGACGACATCCAGTTGAGCCGAGGAGACCCCTCAGTGAGAGAGTTACAATTAAATGGGTAAGGAACTAAGCATGACAAGTATGTTATAAACATTCACTTTGTTATGCTAAGTTTAATTTATCAAGTGTGCTAAAATATTTGAATTCTAGTGATTAAGCATTTGAAAGAACTTTGATTGTGTCAATTCTTAAAGACTATGCTGTTGTGATAGTTTTAAACTGTGTATTTCAGCAAAATTAGAAGAATTAAAGTGAGTTCTGTGTAGCATCAGGGTTAATGAACTATTCACTAATGGATATGATATCACAGACTCATAGCTTTGATTCAGATTTGATTTCATTCTAGTTATGAAATGTTAAACTGCCTTAGGAATCATTTTTATCTCTGACAAACTTTTTAACTTCAATAATTGTTTGATTGTATCTTCAATCATAACCAGATAATTTCACATGTATCAAATTAGAAAAGTAATTTAGATCTATACACAACAACAAAGCCTTATACCACTAGGTGGGATCAGTTACAAAGATCAAACGAAGCTATCAGCCAGACAATTTACACACAAATCTTCTTTGACCACCTCACGTATAGTCTTTTTGAGTCTTTTTTTACCTTTTGCTACTTGTCTATTTCTAATTCATGCTTCTAACAAGATGCTCTATCGACATCTCCCTAAGTCGACGAAATTCTATTATCTTTCTCTCTTATATCCTCATTCCTTATTTTATCTACACATGTTTGACTACTCATCTCTGCCATACTAAGCTTATGCCCATGACATACTTGCCACTTTGAGTAGTTCGCTTGAATCCTATGTTTTACATCCTCTTCGATTTCTTTATTGTCCTGTATAATATTTCAAAATACTTAAATGTTTTTACATGTGGTAAGATACTTTTTAAAGGAGATCAGCTTGCCAATAAATTTATGATCAGAAAAAAAGGCACAATTTGCATGTATGCAGGCACTGCAGATGCTGAAACAAGGAGAAGTTGTGATTGCCATGGATCCGAGGCTGCGAAGAAGTCCGGCCGCGAAAAAGGCCGTAGAGAAGGTTCTAAAGCTAGCTCACCAGTGCCTGGCACCTTCAAGACAATCAAGGCCAACCATGAAGACATGTGCTGAGGTTTTATGGGGTATCCGGAAAGATTTTAGAGACAAAACATCTTCTCATCTTAGCCATGATTCTCACCATTCTGCTAATTATCCTCATAGAGATGCCATGAATGATAGGCATAAGTTATTTGATATTGAAGGTGACAATGACCGTAAATTTGTATCTGCATAGTTAAATTTGTTCATTGATTGTTCTTTCATGTTCTTTGATTGATGAAATGAAACCATGAAGTATGTGGTTTATAGCTTGACTTTTAAGTTTTTTGTTCTACATATGAGTATTGTATAAGTTATGGTTTTTTTTTTTTTTACTAAAATTAGGAGTGAGACTCGAGAGACCTCTAGGTGAGAATGGAGAGATTATGTCATTTGAGTTATAGTTCGTCGACATTACATAAATTATGTTGTGGATTGAGAAATTGTAAAGGGAATTGCAGTAATTAATGAGGGACAATTTATTTATTGGCTTCAATGTGATAGCAAGTTATCTTCTGAGGAGTCATGATATATTTGTATGTCTTGCTCAGAAATTATGAGGTGAAATTTTTTATAGATAATTTTGATATTTGAATATGTACCAAATTTACTTTTTTGTTTAAAAAAAAAAATATATGTTATGTATGTGTTAAAAGTGTCAATTATCGAATTATATTGATAAGTATTAATAACATAGCAGTATTATATGATGAGTATAATTTATTATTTTTTATTAATATTTAATTTATAATATTTAAAAGTTTTGTTAAAAAAAATAAAATTGGATTACTTAAACTAAAAATAGTAAATTATTAACTAAAATACTGACAAATATAAATTAAAATTACTGGTTTTAGGACTTTCTCATATAACAAAATTATTTGTAGAAAAACTTATTTTCAAAAACACATATTTTTTGCTAAAACAAATTCAGCATTATATATTAAATACTCTTGATATTTGTAAAAAAATAGTTATTAATTGATTGTATATTTATATTCTTTTAATTAACAAAATAAACAATATGTATTAGTTAGTAAAAATTAAAAAAATTATGCATACAAAAAGTGTGTTATTAAATCAATTATTATATATTATATATAAATATATGTATTATTTTATACACTTAATATATTTTATGTAACATATGTTTTATAGTAGTGATTTATGTGGTGGCTAATTAAAAATATTTGGTTAAAATACCTATAAAAAGTTCGTCATTAAATTAACTCTTATATATTTAGGTAAAGTATTAAATTGGTTTTTTATATTTGAAAATAATTGTGTTTTAGTTCCTAAAATTTAAAGTGTCCTATTGAATTCAAAAAAGTTTTAGTTAATTTTAATATAGTCCTACCGTGAGGTCAAAGTTAAATAATTAACAGAATGTTACAAGAATAAGATCGATAATTTAGAAAACAATTCCAAATTCTAGAAGTACAAAATTAAGTGTGGATGTATCAATACATTTATTTATCATTCTTCTTACAATTTAAATGAAATTTTTTTTATAGAACTGAAGAGAAATGATAAATAAATGTATTGATACATTTATGGTTGATTTTGTATCTTTAGAACTTGTGTTCTTGTACTACAGTTATGTAGGACATTCCGATAAATATTTAACTTTGATCTTACGATGAGATTACATTAAAACTAAATAAATTTTTTTTAGATTCAAATAGAATACTTTAAACTTTAAAAACTAAAATAGAATCAGTTCCAAATATAAAAGATTAATTTAATAATTTATCCATATATTTATATATAAATATATGTATTATTTAACATATTTAATATATATTCTATTTGAATAATTAATTTGATCGTTTAACTAAAAAATATTAATATGAAAATGATATTACTAGGCATGGGGGAAAGTGGCTTACACCAACGTTTCCATCCTCGTCCGTGATATTCAACCGCTGGAAGCATGAACCTTTTCCAAGTTGCTTGCGCTTTCCATGCAAACCTGCCACGTGTCCTCCTACATACCGTTCCATAACTATCTGAGTTAGAGTTGATTATTTTGCTTTGATTTGAGTTTTCTCTTGCTCCTAATTTGGCTATGATCCCAATGCCAAATCCAAATCACAATCATCCCATGTGACACACACACTCTTTTGCTTAATTGCTTCATTCAAACTCTATTCATTCATTCAAAATCCCAATATCCCATCTAACCCAGATATTTTCTTTATATATCTTCCTGTCTTTTTCCACTTTATCTGTTTCGTTTCAAAGTATCATTTGGTATATGATCTCTTTGATTCTCTTTTGTGGCCTCATATATCTTCCACACCCAGATTTTCTTTCATCTTATTATCAATTAATCTCTTCATTTTCCCACTTGTCCATTTCTTCAATCCTTTAGTGCTCTGAAATTGGAGGTAGTGGTAGACTGGTACTGTTCTCTCACTTTGATTCATTCTGTGTAAAGTTTCATTCTTTATCACAATTTGATTAATGGGGTGGTGGAAATTTTCAATTTTCTGATGTTACTTTACTTTTATGACAGGAGAAAGAAAAAAAAAAGACTAGGAATTTGAAATGGCTGATGATAAGGTTGAGTCTAATGGGAGTGGCAAAGATGGTGTTTCTGATATTGTTTCTGCAGCAAAGGTTGCTGCAGTGGCACATCCATTAGCTGAAAAAGCTGAAGAGATTGCTTCCAATATCAGTTACCATGCTCAGTTCAGTCCTCATTTTTCCCCTCTCAAGTTTGAGCTAGAGCAAGCTTACTATGCCACTGCTGAGAGTGTTCGAGATCGTCTCATAAGGGTATGATTGTGATGCACAAATACTTCATTTTTTTTATTTTATGTGGATATGCATCAAATACTATTGTCAAAAACTTTTGAACTTGTGTGACTGATTTTTTGTATACTTGTTATGTATTTTACTATGTTGTATTCGATACTCTGAATTTGTATTTCTGCAACATTCTTGGAATTTGGATGTCTATATTGTTATGGTAGTCTATAGTGTGTCATTCATAGAGTAAAGTATGATCTTCCTATGTGCTATTTATATTCATATACTTAATGACAAAAAATGGTGTTGCTCATATTGAAAGGTAGATACTTCTGTGTGTCCCCCATGCATGTGTAAGTGAATTTGTGGACCTGATTTGAAATCTCAATTCAGTAGTTTACTTTATTTTTCTCCATGTGAAAGCTCATTTCAGCGCATGAATCAAGGTTGAAGGGGAAAGTTGTGAAGCATGTCTTTCAAATTCATGTCTGATAAAAGCTCCAACAATAAGGCTATTTAAATTTTGACATAAATAAAATGAAAGCAATGCACTTTTGTAATCAGTTTGTTCTTTGACTTCTTTCTTCATGCTGATATGGTTATATGACTTATATCATTTGTTGGGGTAGTAGTAATGTTCTTATTGCATATCGATGGAAACTATTTCAGCAATGGAATGAAACATACCTTCATTTTCACAAAGTTGATCCCAAGCAAACTTACTACCTGTCAATGGAGTTCCTTCAAGGCCGAGCTTTGACCAATGCCATTGGAAATCTGAATATCCAAGATGCATATGCTGATGCTTTGCGCAAATTTGGACTCAAGCTTGAAGAAATCACAGAGCAGGTAATTGAATATTCCAAGCTGCAATTGAAATATTTCTCTAGAACAACTATCTCAATTCATGGAAAAATATTTTATTTCCAACCAAGTGTCTAGGACAAACTCTCCTAAAAGCACCAGAACCTCACTTTAACGCCGTAATTCTATTGAACCCTTGGCTGCATAGTGATTGAAAGAGGGCTTGGTATCATCCAAAGAACCGACACACCTAAAATGTGAAGTTCTTAGGTGGTGGTATATGAATGCTTTTACATCTCTAGCATCAATAATTTACTGATAAAAGGAAAGAGAAATGACTTATGGGAAAGAACTTTTTTTCTTTTCAAGGAAACATCTCAGTTAATGTAAAATTGTGCAAATATGAAGCAAATGTGTTGAGAAGGTCGAAAGAATACGCACACATATGGAGAGAGTGAGGTTATAGTCTAACTTATTGTTGTAAGGCTCTGCCTATTGTGTGCTTTGTTGCAAGTCTTTACATAGTTGGCCCCAAACTTGGGTAAAAGAAGAGAGTTGTGTTAGTTCATCACCAAGCAATGTAAAACTTTGTCAGATCCTCATGACAAATATTGATGATCTATTACTTGAATAGCATATTCATCACAAACATATTTTATGTGATTCAAATGGATTTTTTTTCTCACTAAGCTTTAATTTCCATTGAATACTTGTGAAAATTCAACTCCCAAAACACATACTTCATGTCAATGAGTGAGTTTGACATCTAGTTTATAAAAACTGATTGTTGGTTCTTTCAAATTTTAATGTGATAATGACTGAACATGAACAATTGCAGGAGAAGGATGCTGCACTAGGAAATGGTGGTCTCGGTAGGCTTGCTTCATGTTTTCTGGATTCAATGGCAACACTAAATTTACCTTCTTGGGGGTATGGTTTGAGATATCGATACGGGCTATTTAAGCAGAGAATCACCAGGGAAGGTCAGGAGGAAGTTGCAGAGGACTGGCTTGAGGTTTGATTTGTCCCCTTTCTTTTCTTAAAACTTGGAAATATTTTATTTATTTCATGGGATACTGATGCATAAGAATGATTTAAACCGGAGCAGAAATTTAGCCCGTGGGAAGTTGTGAGGCATGACATTTTGTACCCTATTAGATTCTTCGGTCATGTTGAGGTTAATCCTAATGGAAGGCAAGTGAAAATCACTAACTACTCTATGAAATCTGTTGTAAATTTTTGTTATAATTTTAATTCACAGAAAAAAAAGAAATATTTTCTTTGTTTAGTTTAAATATTATGAAATAGAAGTATTTACACTTGGATATGGATGTCAGTCGAAAATGGGTTGGAGGAGAGGTTGTGCAAGCACTGGCTTATGACGTGCCAATTCCGGGATACCAAACCAAAAACACCATCAGTCTTCGCCTCTGGGAAGCAAAAGCATGTGCTGAAGATTTTAATTTATTTTTATTTAATGATGGACAACATGAATCTGCTTCTATGCTTCACTCGCGAGCTCAACAGGTTGGTATTAGTGAAATTTTAGTTTTTTAATTGTCAAACCAAGTTATTTTGTAGGGATGAATGAATGATTAACAATAATTGTGAGTGGCTATTTCTCTGGGTCATTAATCACAGTTTCACAGTTAGCTTTTTACTTGCAACAATACTGTTATAGTTAGAAGAATGAAATACATAGAGACAAGCTTGCCTTTGCCATTACAAGATATTAGAACAAATCATCTTTAACTTAGTTATCTTTACAACCCCCTATTATCCTCTCCCCTTTGCCACTGGGATTGGACAGTCTTATATTTAAATATGTATATGTAGATTTGTGCGGTTTTATATCCCGGTGATGCCACGGAAGATGGAAAACTTTTACGGCTGAAGCAGCAGTTCTTTCTCTGCAGTGCTTCACTCCAAGTAAGTTAAAAAAATTTCCTTTTCCTTTTTCAAATTTTCTTTAATATATTTGTGCTACCTTCTGGTAGAAAGTTAGGATTAAACCCTTTGATGGTGTCACTGTCAGTGGGAGCCACAGGATCATATATATTGCTAGTTTCACATTGTCTTAATTTAAAGCCTTCAGATCATTTTCGTCGAGTCTGAGATATATCATTTGATTTCCAATTCTCAATCCCCCTGATTTGACCGATGCAAGAAACATATGTCCTAGTTTCTATTGTGGTTTTTCTTTATGCCTTAGCCAACTACCATATTTGTATTTTAAGAATGCATTTCTGGTTTCTTTACCTTGTTCGTTTGACATGTTAGTCTTACTATTTCCATTCCCATTTTGGACCTATTACAGGACATAATTGCCCGTTTTAAGGAGCGAAGACAAGGGAAGGGACCATGGAACTGGGCTGAATTCCCAACAAAGGTTGCTGTACAATTGAATGATACTCATCCTACCCTTGCAATACCTGAGCTGATGCGATTACTTGTGGATGATGAAGGACTTGGATGGGATGAAGCATGGGATGTGACATCAAAGTCAGTAAATTATAAAATTTCTTGCATGGAATGATGTGTAACTTTTTCTTTCAGCCATGATCCGTTAATGCCTGTAGTGTATTCCTCACTAGTAAAATGTGATGCCATATCTGAACCAGAACGATTGCTTACACTAATCATACTGTCCTACCCGAGGCGCTGGAAAAATGGTCTCAGCCTGTAATGTGGAAACTGCTTCCTCGTCATATGGAAATCATAACCGAAATAGACAAGAGAGTAATAGCACTTGCCTTGTTTCACTTTGATAAACACTTTGATCTGTTTACAGTTATATTTCAATGTGGAAATGATAAAATGCTTTCAGTTCACTGCGATGATAACTTCCACACGGTTCGACCTTGAGAGTGAGCTTTCCAACATGCGCATATTGGATAATAATCCCCAGAAGCCAGTAGTTCGGATGGCTAATTTGTGTGTGGTTTCTTCTCATGCAGTAAGTGGTTTACTCATTTGAAGAAAAAGTCTCATAATTTTTAATGTATCCTTGTCTTTGGTCCTTTCATTGATACCCTATCCTTTCATTTACATTCTACAGAACTGTCCAGTTTTTATTTTCTGTGACATTTTTTCATACTTGTGCATTTTATTTCATTTGAAATCTCTTTGCTACTTGGTGCCCGAATCTTGTTAGGTGAATGGCGTTGCCCAGTTACACAGTGACATATTAAAGGCAGAATTATTTGCAAATTATGTCTCTATATGGCCAACAAAGTTCCAAAATAAAACCAATGGCATTACACCTCGAAGATGGCTCCGCTTTTGTAGCCCTGAGCTAAGCAGTATCATCACTAAATGGTTGAAAACCGATGAATGGGTGACCAATCTTGATTTACTAACAGGTCTTCGACAGGTGAATTTCCGGATGCTTTGTTTCTCAAGATATTCCTGTTATTGCAGCACCCTAACATTCAACTGATGGTTTTATTTTCTCACATTAGTTTGCTGACAATGAAGATCTACAAGCTGAATGGCTTTCTGCAAAGAGGGCCAATAAGCTGCGGTTGGCACAGTACATTCTGCAGGTTACAGGGGAGAGTATCGACCCGGATACACTATTCGACATTCAAGTCAAGCGTATCCATGAATATAAGAGGCAGCTACTAAACATTCTTGGTGTGATTTATAGATACAAGAAATTGAAGGTATGAGAAACAGCTAACTGATGGAGTTAAATTGTGAAGTGGCTATTGTTCTAAGTTCCAATCTTTTTACTACACTTTTAACCCATGTTTATAGTGATCATGGTTTCTCACATTCATATTGTAGCACATAGTAGCAGTTTTAATGTAGCCATGTAGGAGATTCTACCACTATATTTTCTGAAAGATCCTCAATTCCCTTTGTTGAATGAAAGATAAGATATATACCGAAAACATAGTCCTCATAACTGAACTGTAATAGGAGATGAGCCCCGAAGAACGGAAAAAAACAACTCCCCGCACCGTGATGATTGGAGGAAAGGCATTTGCAACATACACAAATGCTAAAAGAATAGTCAAGCTAGTGAACGATGTTGGTTCTGTCGTAAACACTGATCCTGAGGTCAATAGCTACTTGAAGGTAACTCAATTCTGTATTACTTTACTCAAAAATTAAAATAAAAAAGAAATCTGTATTACTTTCTAGATGAAGTTAGTTCCTTTCTTTCTCTTCGAAATTTTAAAAATTCGGGTATGCTTTGTCCATAATTGTTGCATGGTACCTATATGGAAGGCATGATAGTTGGTTGCTAGTGGATCGAATCTGTTATTTACTGTACGAGTTTCATTTCAGGTTGTGTTTGTTCCGAATTACAATGTGTCCGTGGCGGAGATGCTGATTCCGGGGAGTGAACTATCTCAGCATATTAGCACTGCAGGCATGGAAGCAAGTGGAACAAGCAACATGAAATTTGCTTTGAATGGTTGCCTTATAATAGGCACATTAGATGGAGCCAATGTGGAAATCCGGGAGGAGATTGGTGAAGAAAATTTCTTCCTCTTCGGTGCAACTGCCGAAGAAGTCCCGCAACTGAGGAAGGATAGAGAGAATGGCCTGGTATGCAGTCACAAGCGCCTTTCAAACTCCACAAGCTTAGAAATTTCAATTTTTTTCATGAAATAGTTTTGTTGACATGATTTCTGTTTGTGATTTACAGTTCAAACCTGATCCTCGATTCGAAGAGGCAAAGAAGTTCATTCGAAGTGGAGTTTTCGGAAGGTATGACTATAACCCTCTGCTAGAGTCGTTGGAAGGAAATACCGGTTATGGTCGTGGAGATTACTTTCTTGTTGGTCATGACTTTCCAAGCTACATGGATGCTCAAGAAAAAGTAGATAAAGCATATTGGTTAGACTCAATCTCTCTCATGTTTATCACTTTATAGTTCCCTTATATCAGTGTTAAAACAATGGAACTTGATAAAAGTGTATGTTAGAATTTACATGTTTTTATTTTGCATGCAGTGATAGGAAAAGGTGGCTAAAAATGTCCATTTTAAGCACTGCTGGGAGTGGAAAATTCAGCAGTGACCGTACAATTGCTCAGTATGCAAAGGAAATTTGGAACATTGAAGAGTGCCGTGTGCCATAATTTTCTCTCATGCATTTTATTGTCTTTGTATAGCACAGAAACAGAGTTTATAAATAAGTGACGGAAGAAAAAACAATAATTTAATTTACTTTTAAAATAAGAGATTTTAGCACTCTATTCTGTAAGTTATAGCAGTTTTTCTATTTTGTTCTTGTGTTCAATGCCTTTAGACCCAATTTGCTTGTGACATATGGATCCTTCTATATGCAAATATTTTGTTTAATCTAATATAATATCCTTTTTTTTCAATTTGTATGTGTGTGTGTTGTTTATGAATTTGCTTGGCCAAATTAAGCATTACTTTTCATCTTTATGATAGACTTTATGCAAATATTTCTTTGTTATACATAAACTCATATTATTGATTAGAACTGCAAGTTATAGTTTGTATCTCTCATATCACATTAAATTTGTGTCCAAGGTTATCTATTCCTTTTGTTTAATGGAGTTATCAGTTGAAAATTTTGATATATTTGATTTGAATATCTATTTTTAAAGGTATTCGAGTTATTTTTATATAATAAAAGTGATATTTTTTAAAATGTCTTTATATAATTTTCTATTAAAAAAATGGTATACTTTATATAATTTTTATTTTTAATAAAAATATTATTTATTAAAGTAAATCTTAATAAAAATAATATATATTTTAAGAGTGTTATCGATGTAACTTATATTTAAAAAAATAATTGAATAATAAATTTTATTTTTATCTTTAAAAATTATATTTTATTTTAATTTTATTATTAACATTTAATTCCAATTTTATACATGACGATTAGTATTTCAATTATACGCCTAGATTGGACAACATATTATGAGTGATGTGACAATCCTGTGTCCACGTGTTAGTGAAACTTACATGTCAACTGAAGGTAGTCATGTATGTCAACATATAATTTATCCAGTTTTTTCAACACTTGATAAAATATAGTGTAATTTCTCACTTTTGATTTTAATAGTGGGACTAGAAATAAATAAGAAAGAGAATATAGTGAATGATTAGATTAAACACTGCACACCATCCAGTTTTTTATTCACTGGAGAAGATCTACTCCCCTACCGTTTATGTTATTAGACCATTTTCAGTAGGGAACTCATCTCAATTTCTATTTATGACTCACTTATTATAAAAGGTAACTCTACATCAATTTTTGCGTCATAAACAGTAAATAGAAATTCAAAACATCTCTCTCTTTTTCATTAGAAAGAACTCATTTTGGTCTCATTGTGATCTCATTTAATTAATTAATTAAAATACTTAAACTTAATATAATTAATTTTTTCAATAATATTTTAAATTTATAAATTTAAAAATAATTCACTACTACAAAATATTAATATTAAATAAATTTATACATAACAATAATATATAATATATAATTCGAGATTATACTAATTTGTAAAATTACTTAATACAAAAACAAAATTATTGTAACGGTTAATTTTAACAATGTAGTTGACATTTTAAATTTTAAAAATTATTTAATAAATTAATTATGATTTAATTATTTAATTATGTAAGCGTTAGCATTTTAATTATTTAATCTAATTAATTATTATAATTATTAATAAATTAATTATGCTTTAATTATTTAATATAAATTATTAATCAAATAAAAATATAATTATTTATTATTTAATATAATTATTTAATTATTTTAGATTTTATATAATTATTTATTTTTATAATAACTTGCCAAGTGGCAAGTTATTATTGGTCACAATGAGTCTCTCTAAATAGGGACTTTCTCTTCTTGAATAACGTGCTGGGACTCATGTTTATTATGCTCCAATGCTAGGTTCCCTTAGAGTAACTCCAATGCTAAGAAATAGAGTTCCTCTTCTGACATATGGGGACTCAAGTACCATTGGAGTGAAAAGGGAAGGATGACTCTTTACGTGGATCAAGGTTGAGAGTTCCTCTAAACAGGGACTTGCAACAACCAATAAAATCATGCCATGTGGTAAGTTAATAAAAAAAATAAAAAATATATTAAATATATATTGAATAATTAAATTATAATTAATTTATTAATAATTATAATAATTTATTATATTAAATATTTATATATCTATTTAATTAATTATTTATATTAATTATTTAATAATTAGTTATATTAAATTATAATTAATATAAATAATTATGTTAAATTAATATCAAATATTATTTATATTGTTATATTAAATTATAATTAATTAAATTTATTTTACATAAAAAATAAATTTAATTTTTACATATTATAAAATAATTTTTAGTTGGATTATTTATTTTTATTTATAAAATTTAAAATACTAACCAAATTTAAGTTATTTATTTTAATATTTTATAATATTAAATTATTTTAAATTTATAAATTTAAATAATATTATTATAAAAAATAATAATTATATTAATTTTAATTACTTTAATTAATTAATTATGTGGGACCACAACAGGAACTAAAGTTAGTTCCTTCTAATGGAGGAGAGAGAGATTTTTTGAGTTCCTATTTACTGGTAATGATGCAAAAGCTGACGTGGAGTTACTTTTTATGACAGGTGGGCCATAAATAGGGACTAGAATGAGTTCCCTACTAGAGATGGTCTTAGAGCAAGTCCAATGGGAGTCCCAATTTTACTTTTTTCTGACACCAGCGAGTCCCCAATGGTGAGTTCCTCTTTCACTTTTTTCTGGCACATAGGAACTCTAACCATTGGAGGAGAGAAGGAATGAGTTCCCGCACGGGTCTCAAGATGAGGGAGTCCCTCTAAACAGGGACTCAAATTAATCAATAATAACTTGCCATTTGGTAAATTATTTTTAAAAAATAATAATATAAAATCTGAAATAATTAAATAATTATATTAAATAATAAAATAATAATTAAATTAGTAATAATTATATTTTTATTTAATTAATAATTTATATTAATTATTTAAATAATAATTAATTATATTAAATAATTAAATTTTTATTTAATTAATAATTTATATTAATTATTTATATCATAATTAATATTGAATATTATTTATATTATTATATTAAATTATAATTAATTAAATTTACTTACATTAAAAAATAAATTTAATTTTTACACTTTACAAAATAATTCTTAGTTGAGTTAGTTATTTTTATTTTTAAAATTTAAAATGTTAACGATATTATTAAAATTAGCAGTTGTAAACACAAAACTATAAATTAGTGTAATCCACAATTATATATTGTGTATTATTGTTATATATGAATTTATTTAATATTAATATTTTTTAGAGAAAAACTCTGCGTACAAGCGATTAGGGCTTGTAAGTATTACAAGTCAATTAAACTCTAACCCCCAAAATTCGCTGCAAGTGCTACATCCCTTACACGCGCTACATCCCTTCTTCTTCTCCTTCTTTTTCGATCGTTCTTTTCTCCTCCTTTCTCACTGATTTGTTCTTCGTCGTTGACGTTAGTTCTTCCACATACTGTTACGGCACGTTTTCATTGCACGTTCTTCTTCTTCTTGCTGCACGTTCTTCTTCCTCTTCCTCTTCTTCTTCTTCTTTTCTTTTGTTTCTTTTCTCTCTGTTTTCTTTTTTCGTTATTCTCGATTTCTATTATTTTTTGACATCAAGTTCTGAAATCGTTTTTGAAGAAGAAGAAGTAGCAGAAGATGAGGAGGAGAAAGAGAAAGAGTTCTGAATTATGCATGATTTTGGGTGTATTTCTTAAATCCTTTGGGTGTATTTTCTGTAATCTTTTGGGTGTATTTCTATAATCGTTTGGGTGAATTTCTGTAACCGTTTGGGTGTATTTCTGCAACCTCTTAGATGTATTTTATGTAATCGTTTGGGTGTATTTCTGTAATGCTTGCCATTTTTTCTGAAATGAAAAATACACCCATAGATATCAGTAAGATATACCCATAGATATGAGTCAGATACACCCATAGATATCAGTCAGATATCACTCAAATACACCCAAATGATTACAGAAATACACCCAAATGGTTACAAGAATTCACCCAAACGATTATAGGAATACACCCAAAGGATTACAGAAAATACACCCAAAGGATTTAAGAAAATACACCCGAAATTCGTTGAAGTACATCTTATGCATAATTCAGAACTCTTTCTCTTTCTCCTCCTCATCTTCTGCTGCTTCTTCTTCTTCAAAAACGATTTTACCATGAAAAATCGAAAAAAAACGAGAAAACAGAGAGAAAAGACGTAAATGAAGAAGAAGAAGAGGAAAACGAGGAAGAAGAACGTGCAGAAACAAAAGAAAAGGAGAAGAAGAAGAGTAAGAGGAAGAAGAACGTGCAGCAAGAAGAAGAAGAAGAATTTCAGAAACCATGAAAATCGAAAAAAAAAACGAAGAAGAGGAAGAGGAAGAGGAAGAGGAAGAGGAAGAAGAAGAAGACGAAGACGAAGAAGAAGAAGAAGAGAAGAAGAAGAAGAAAAAGAAGACGAAGAGGAACCGTTTGAGTGGGGCGCGTGTAGTTACGCTCCATTCAAAATGAGTTAATGCGCGTGTTAATGAAGTTTGGGCTGATAACTTGTAAAACTTGTACGGCCTTTTTACTTGTATGTGTAGCAGGCCCCTATTTTTTAATAGTTAATTATTTTTAAATTTATAAATTTAAATAATATTATTAAAAAAATCAATTACATTAATTTTAAGTATTTTAATTAATTAATTAAGTGGGACCACAACAGGGACTAAAGTTAGTTCCTCCTAATGGAGAAGAGAGAGATACTTTGAGTTCCTATTTACCGTGTATAACGCAAAAGTTGATGTGGAGTTACTTTTTATGACAGGTGGGCCATAAATAGGAACTGAGATGAGTTCCCTACTGGAGATGGTCTTAAATATCAGAAAAAGTTAAATAGGAACCCACCCATTGGAGATGCTCTTAGTCTTTTACATTTTGTTTTGATGTAAAATAGAAAATGAGTAAAAAAAAAATGAGTGAAAAAAAATGAGAAAAAGAAAATTTAATTTTTTTTATATTATTTGAATGAACAGAAAATAAAAAGAAAAGTTAATTAAAATATATTTAAAATTTTAGAAATAAAATAAAAAAAATTAAAAAAATTAACATTTTTATTAAAATTTAGCTAACACTTAACCATAAAAACAAAAAGTGAATAATCTTATATTATTAGATGAAATCTCACACCATTAAAAATATCAATAATAACTAATTAATGACTACAAATTACAAAACTTACTGACCCCTAGTACTCCTTTCAAAAAGAATAAATATTTGAGTAATTTTTGAACTTTTTAAAATTTTACGGACAAAAAAAATTATATGCTTAAAATACAGTTAAATGAGAACTGATTTGAGATGGTCTGATAGGAATTAAAAGCTTACATTTAAAAATGACATGGCTACAGCCTACAGATATGCACCCAAAATTTATATGAAAATTTTATATTTATTAAGAATTTTTAAATTCGATTTTCATGGACCCATTAATTTGTTAATAGACTTTTTAGATTCATCCTTTATAAATTTGGTAAAGCATTTACTAATTTTGGATTAATATTGCTATATTAACGATTAACGCAAACCTTTTCTTGGACGTTTTTAATTTATCCTCAATTCTGAATCCCAGCTAATCATTTTGTTTTGAAAGTAACCGAGTTCCCGGTTCCAACCTTATAAAAACAGGCTTTTCCGATATCAAAATTACGTGAAGCGTGATATTCAAAAATGTTTAGAATTCTTGAAAAGTGATTGCTATTTGCTTAACTTATTCCAAAAAAAATTAAAAATTAATATTTAAAGTTTTTCATAAAAAATAGAATAAAAAACGTTAATAAACCAAAGATATTTCGATATTAGATAAATGTCTCAAAGCAAAAAATACTTAAATCATAAATTTATGTAAATTGAGTTGACCATATTCGATTTAGCATTTCTGGTATTAAACCTCACTGAAACCATTTTTGTGAAATACATAACAGAGAAGCAAACGGGTTATATTGCCAGTGATATCTTCAGCACTCACTACACGTGAAAATCCACATAATATGAGCATCTTCAAATGTCACACAAATCACGAACATAACCAACAACAAAAGCCTCATTCTAGAACTACATATCTATGATATTCTTCCCTAACATATTAAGTTGATCTAGGCTGTATGATATATCTAAGTTGAAGGAGAAGCAGATCCAGGAGTGTTGGACCTTGAAAATGATCTTGAACTTGCACTCACACTTGGACTTGGGCTCCTACTACGTTTGGAATAACCACCACTCCTTTTAGAGCTTCTTGAATGGCTCCTCCCAGAACTTTTCCTTGGTGGAGAAACACTTCGTGAGTAGCTCCTCCTGCTGCGTCGGGGAGAGATGCTTCGAGAGCAGCTCCTCATTCGAACAGGAGTGACACTCCGCGAGTAGCTTCTCCTCGACCTTCGCCTTGGGGGAGGGGAGACACTTGGAGAAACTGACCTGTTGTGGTGCCTTCTGTAATAGCGATCATTAGGCGAGTCATACCTTGAGTCGTAGGGAGAGTATGATCTGTCACGATAACTGACAGGTGACCTGCTGTATGGGGATTGAGACCGCGAATATGACCTCCGCCGCTCGTAACGATCATATCGCGAATACGACCTGCGACGACTATAATATGGAGAATATGGGGACCTGCGTCGACTGTAGTAATATGGAGAGTAAGACCTCCTTCGCCGGTAGTCAGGAGAGTAAGACCTTCTACGGCGATAGTCAGGAGAATAAGAGGGACTCCTACTACGATCCGGAGAATATGGCGAACGACTATAGCTTCTTCGGTAGGGGGAATAGCTAGGAGAGCGCCTAGAAGAGTAGCTTGGGGAGCGTGAGCGACGGCGTGCTGGAATAAATGGAGACATGTATCAGCAAAAATAAGAATAATCATGCCCGATTTAAAAAAAATGAAAAAAAAAAAACGAAAAGGAAAAAAAATGAGATAGATTAGTGAAACACGCCTCGAATAGTCCTTAGCCCGAGATATCTTCCAGGCGTTGGGGTCCGGCCACGTCGCCTTCTGGCCTGCAATGAATGCAGATATCAGTATGAGACTAGGGACGTCTAGGAAGAAAGTAGGAAAGCAAATATAGCAGCAACAGATGTTCAAAAAGTCATGTCTTCAACCAAAACGAAAATCACAACACAAGCTTGCGGTAAGAAGGATAATAAAAGAAATATAATGAACAAAAGAAGACATAAATGCAAGAAGAGAGATATGCAGGGCATACAACCCCAATGATCTGATACTTGTTGATGATTTGTTTGGTTAGTTGTGATTTGAGAGTTTGATGAAGAGCTGCTTCACACAGCTAACCTGCTGCCACAGAAACTTCAAAGGGAAAGAGGCACAAAACTTTCAAAACTCGAAAGAACTTAATGAAGCAAATCATCCATATCTCTTTTCAACATTAGGGGTAAAAAATTCAGAGCATGTAAAAGCCAAATTAAAAAAAATTAAACATTGACCAAAAGATATACCTTCTCCACTGTGATTACACGCCCTTCAAGTACAGAGCGGTTTAAATATTTCACACACCGATCAGCATCCTCAAGATTTGCCATTGTCACAAAGCCAAACCCACGTGATTCTCTTGTCCACGGATCAACTACAAGATGTACATCTATGACCTAAGAATTACAGAAACAAAAAGGAAGATTAAAAAACAGTTGGCAGGCAACATAAATCTCTACACAAAGACTATTTTAGAATAAGCCGAGTGCATACCTTTCCTTCAGCTGCAAAATGCTTCTCCAGTTCTCTCTTGGTGATCCTAGGAGATAATCCAGTCACATACAAGTTATTTCCAGGATTTTCTGCATCACTTGAGACGCTCCTAACCCAACAGGAAAAGAGCATACAAGATTAAACCAAAATTGCAGAACCAGATAATATCGTGATACTGTTTGTCAGCGAAGTTCACAAACAAACTCGAATAAAAAATCAAGTCCCAACCTTGAATGGCTTCTCGATCTTGATCTTGACCTTGAAAGAGACCTGGATAAGGACCTGCTGTACCTGCTGTACCCCTTGTATGGGGATGGGGAAGGAGAAGGAGAATACCTATGAAACAAAAGAGGAACACTTAAAGGGGAAAAAGAACGCTTCCAACACGGAAATTAGCAAAATAAAACACAGGTGGACATCTAACCTTGATCTCCTTGAGTAAGACATCTGCAATGATTCATAAGCAAAATAATAAAAAGAATTAGCAATTATTAAAAAAACGTACTATTAAATTAGAACATAGCTAATGGCCTATCCACAAAAATATATCATAATTGATAATCATAATAATCAGAAGAGTGAGTTTTCATATGCATAAAAGCAAAGTTAAAAACAAAAAAATTTAAGGATATATTATCCTTCAATAATTATGAAATAACTTGATCAATCTGCCGATATCCTTCCTGTCGGTCTATAAATTATGAAGTACTCATTTGGAATCAAGGATGTCATAAAGTCGATTAAATTTAACATAGAACTTAGAACTATAGAAGTCAATCTTAATCCAATTGCCTATCTTAGATCTAATATAAATTCTAGCTATACAATCAAACATCAACGCAACAACGATCAGTCCATCGCAGCTTAAAAAAAGGGGGAAATTTCAAACCAATCTTCCTTCAATTTCTCACAATCAATTTCAAATCCAACAACATATTTGGGAGGAATCTAAAATTATTCAGCTATACAACACTATTATTTCAACTTCGAAGATCCGATTCAGCTTCTACTCTTTTCTAATTACAAATTTAAAATTGACAAGAATGAACAAACTAAAAACACAAAATCAACAATACATCTAAAAGAATTAAACTCAACGATCTCCCTGCATCAAAGGTTATGACGTTTGAAGTATAAGAAAATCAATTCAGCGAAGAGAAAAAAGGCCTTTCTTCAATCCCCTCCTTCCTCAAAACTAACTCAATTTCAACCAGAACCACACAAATTATCATCAAAATTGAAAACAGATAAAGTGATCTACCACCATCGAGTTCAACAACAACAGTAATGTTCGTATAATAAAATCTTCAAATCCACGCAGAGAACAAGTTTGAATATCTCACGCAACTTCAAACAAACAGATTAAAAGGAAAAACAAAGAAAAACAAGTTCCAATACCTTATGAACCGCAAGAGACAAAAACGACGAGTCGAACTTTCCGAAACCACAGAAATCGCCTGCGCAGTGCTCTCTCAAAGTAAACGACACGATGTGAGTGCGTTTTGGGAAGGAAAATAATGATTGTGTTGAAAGGGTTTATATAGAAGGGAAAAGTGTGAGGTGGTGATTTGTCAAGGGAGAAGTTTCTGGAGAAGCGGACGCCAAACCGTAATTAAACAGACTTTTATTCCTTCGAGTGCGTGCCCTTTTTGTTAGGAAACTACTTTTCATTTTCTTTTTCTTTTTTTTTTTCAATTAGAGGGGTTAATTATCCTATTTCATGTTGGACTTTAATATAGTCACAAAAAAAATTTTATTGGACTTTAATATTGATCAATTTTTTTTTACATTCAATTACATAACAGTATATTAATAAAAATATCGGGCCTGCTACACATACAAGCTTACAAGCTTACAAGTTGGCCCAGCCTAAATACAACTCACGCGCATGAAGAGAGGTTACATAGAGCGTCACATTCACGCGCTCAACACTCAAACGGTTACGTATGCTACGAGTTATGACAAACTCTTCCACTTCTTCCACTTCTTCCACTTCCCAAAGCGATTCGAAAAGAAGGAAATCCTTCCATTTTCGAGCGAAAATCGACGTTCAAAATATACAACTCGTTGTTCGAAACCTCCATCAAAACACCATCAAACTCTCCATCAAGAATCTGAAGAGAAAACAAAGCAACAAAACTCAACGTAAGTTCATTAAGATTCGTGTATATTTTCCAGATTACAAACTACGTTTTACCTTTCTTCTACGTCGTTGTTCTAGGGTTTACTGTTATTCTTGTTTCTTTGTTACACTGTTCTTCTACGTTGTTGTTCTAGATTTTTGGGGCTATATTCCGTAGATTGGGGGGTGTATACTGCTTGACCTTGTAATGTGGCTTGATATTGAAGCATGTTTGAGTGATATCTGACTAATATATATGGATGTATCTGAATAATATCCATGCGTGTATCTCACTGTTATCAATGGGTGTATCTTGTTGTTATCTTTGGGTGTATCTGACTCATATATATGGGTGTATCTTACTGTTATCAATGGGTGTACCTTATTGTTATTAATGGGTGTATCTGACTCATATATATATGGGTGTATCTTACTGATATCTTTGGGTGTATTTTTCGTTTCAGAGAAAATGGCAGCAAGAAACCAAACAAAAGACCTTAAGTGTGCCACACATCTCCTGAGTGATAAGTTCAGAAACATGACTGATGAGAAGAAGGCAATTGTGAGGGATCTCGGATTCGGTGGGTTGATGCACATCCCACCACTAAGGGTGGATCACCAACTCTTAAGGGAGCTGGCAAACAACTTCAAACTTGGGGAGAACAGACTGAAGACAGGATATGGTTCTTTCCAAATAACACCAAGAAAAATAGGTCATGCACTTGGCATCAATGCAACAGGTAACTAGCTTAAAATTATAGGTGTATATTAAGTTGTTGCTTGGGTCTATTTAAGTTGATGCTTGGGTGTTTTTGAACCGACTTGGATACTTTGTTGTCTTCCTTTTTGTAGGATATCTATTTCCTGAGAAAGTTGAGTATAAGAAACTTTCTGATGATGACAAAATAATTTATAGAAGATTCCAGGGTAAGACCCTCAAAAGTCTTACTGATGAAATGATGGAAATCGGCGTTGGCAACGAAGAGGAACGCCTGATGTTCAAGAGGATATTCATCCTCTACATACAAATGGCGTTCCTTTTGCCAACGACGATAAACAAAATATCGTCCGTGCACCTGGCCCCAATTTTTAAGATGGACGGCATATCAGAGAGAAACTGGGGGGGCATGTTTTGACCTTCATGGTCAAGGGCATCACAGACTACCAGGAGAAGAAGAAGAAATCAATTAATGGCTGTCTCTTCGCCCTCATGATAATCTACTTTCATCTTTCAAAAAACAAAGGCAAGAACAGGACTCAAAGACCACCAAAGCCCTGGATTGCCAACTGGACTAAGGAGCAGTTGGTGGAAAGAATGTCTGCAGAAAGAGAGGAAATTTTGGTAAGTAAACATAATAAGTTGGGTGTATTTTATTTACCTGAATGCTGCTAACTAAAATATCTCATGTTTCAGGAGATTCTGAAGATGGCAGAGACAAGAGAAAAAATGAAAAAAAAAAAAGAAAAAAAAAGAAAAAAAACAAGAAATCAACAAAACAAAAAAAGGAAGGCGAGTCCAACATCGTCTTCGGAGACAGAAACTACTGACAGTGACACTTCTACCTCTGAGTCTGAGGCTCAAGAAGACTCAGAGGATTCAGGAAGAAAACACCCCAGCAAAAAGGGGAAAAAGTAAGTACCATACTTGGGTGTAATTTCTTTTTCGAGTTGGGTGTATTTTGTTTGATCACGTTGGGTGTATGTAGTTTATTAAGCAGCGTGTGTTTCGCTTGCTGCGTTGGGTGTATATTTAATATTCAGTTGGGTGTATCTCGTGAATTCATTTGGGTGTATTTTTAGTATGTTCTAAATGATGATTGTTTGCATTCCAGAATGGACTCCAGAAAAAGAAAGCAGAGGCAAGAGGAGTCAGATTCTGATTCAGAATCTGAATCTGAACCAAGTGATGAGTAATGTCCTGAAATTATTACTCCTTTCTTTTGGCTTCATTATAAATATTTCGTGTATTAATTGAAGTGTCTATTATTAACTTATAGGAGCGAAGAATCATCACCTGCAGAGAAGGAGAAGAAAAAGAAAAAAACAAAAACAACACCAAAAGAGTAAGCACTTCTTTCATTAATATTCTGTGATAAAATTAATTTTTTATTTCTGATTGGTATTCTTTTTTTTCCACCCAGAACACAACAAGAAAAGAAAAAAGTTGTTGTGGAGGATTCACCTCCTGAAGAAGATCAATACTTTGACGGGTACAGTACCTCGTAAGCTATATTACGGTCTATCATCGTAATTATTTTTGTTAACATCTTATTTTATGAATGTAGTGAGAGATATGAAATATCAAGTGACGAAATCGATGAATGGCTAAGGGGAAACATTGATAAATCTGCTGCAGAGGGGTATGTCTTGCGGGGCTGTGTATTTGAGATTTTGGTGTGTTTTGTTTGCTAATAATTGTATCTTGTTTCGCAGGGAGAACCAAGCTGACCTGCGATCGACAGAAGGTCGCTATGTGTCCTCTGAAACGTAAGAAGCTTTATTATTTAATAAAATCTTGTTATCATGATTTGGATGTATTTTGTGGAACCATTTGGGTTTATTTTGTGGATCAAGTTGGGTGTATGTTGTTTACTAGGGATATTTCGTTTGTTTTGTTGGGTGTATATTGTCCATTCGGTTGGTTGTATATTGTGAATTCATTTGGGTGTATTTTATACCTGTATCTTATTTGGTCTGAATAACATGAAATCTGTTTAGACTACCGGCTGTGAACTTGGGAAGTGATGATCCTTCCTCTCAAGGACGCACAGAACAGAGTAGCGTAAACCAGCCATCACAGAGCATGTAATTTCTCTTTCAAATAACCGTTACTTTTGTTCTTCTATTACCTTCTACTTCTAATTCTGTATATATTTTTTTTAGAAAAAAAAGCCCTTTATTATTTTATTCAAGAAAAAAAGGCAGCAAAAAAAAGCAAAAACTGCAACTATGTAAGTTCTCAAAAAACAAAGCCTGTCTTCTTTTTGAATTGTTCGGGTGTATTTTTGACATTTTTTGGGTTATTTTAGGTTGAGTCCGACTGACTCGAATATGATGGTTGTGAGGGAACAAACACCGTCGGAAGCGCTTGCAATGTGAGTTTTCCAAGAATATTTCAACCTTATAACCTTATTATTTTCAAAGGCGTTGTTAACCTTTCATTTTTCTTCTTGTTTAGAGTCCCGATCCAGGTTTTTGTGCCGGCATCCCAAACAACCCCTGAGACAGATTTCGAACCAACCCCTATGCTACGGATTGAAGGGACTACAGAAACGTAAGAAATAGTATTGGGTGTATATTTGTTTAGGGTTTGGGTGTATATTTGCTAACAGTTTGGGTGTATATTGTTCCTGATCAATTTTTTTTTACGCCATGATTAATTTTGTGTAACTGTGCAGCACTCCTGAATCCCCCAAACAACTTCAAGAAACCACACCCACGCTTCCCCCAGCTCCAACTAAAATGTAAGTTCATCAGACTAAAATCAATCTTTGCTTATCATCCGTATATTATTATTCTTACTCTTATTCTTATACATCATGACGCAGTCATCCAGCCGCAGAAGACACTGCTGCGCTGTTGATGATGGCACGGACAGCAACCTATGTTCCTAAAACAGATTCAGGGATGCCATCATTCAGCCTTGGACTAACTGATTCAAGCCAGGAGGGGGCGTCAACGTAGGAGACAGAAAGGGAAAAATCTCCAGAAACTGCAAGTATGCTAGAACAATTAGATAATTTGGTCCAAAAATTAGCAAGCAATGCGGCGAAGGGAACAAACGAAAGTCCACAAATTCAGAGGGAGACTGGGGAAGAAAGTTCTGCAAAGTTTGAAACTCCAGGGGGAATAAATCAAATTACAGATGATATGAAACAAAAGTGCTACATCTGGGGGACGAGACTGAAGGAAGACGCAAATGGAAATACTGACGAGTATGAGGAGATTTGCACTCTGATTGGCAAAGGAGAATACATTTTGATCAGAACGCACCTTGCATCCCTCCAGGCAAAAAGTGATATAGAATCTCAGGTAATATTAGACTAACATTAATGTTTTTACACCAAAGTAAACTACAATGTTTATTAATGTAAAATTGATTTCGGCATATATTTCTAGATTGTATCTGCCATCTGCCTCATCCTAAACCAGAAAAATGAAAAGAGGTTTCAGGAACAAATATACTGTCTCCCCCCCGATATTGTGGTAAGTGTTGCTTCTACGAACTTTGGGTGTATTTTCTGCATTAATTTGGGTGTATTTTTTGGGTTCGATTGGGTGTAAGTTGTGTATTTTCAGTATTTCATTTCTTGTTTCGCAATTCTTGCAGAGCATGGCACTTTCGGATCACCCAAAGGGGGAATTCATATCCCCGAAAACGAAAAAGGAATTCAGGGTGGAAGCCTACCCGAGTTTCATTCACTTCATAGATAGAAAAAAATTAAGTTCGCATCCATATGTAAGTTTTCGTTTGCTAAATTTGTTAGTACGCTTATTTATTTACTTATATGCCAAATAAAATAACACACTGTTGAAATGTGGCAATCCTTCAAATTTTTGCTCCTGTTTGCCACTCGGGACATTGGTGGTTATGGCTAATAAATACAACAAAGCAGAAATGTCAAATACTTGACCCGCTACACAAAAAAGCTCCAAGCGATGAGAGAAAGGACATTAATAAATTCACTGTAAGTTGCCTCTGTCTTCTTTACTTTAATAGATAGGTCTATTTCGAAGGTTGTGTTGCGTGTATATTCTATATTCAGTTGGGTGTATCATGTGCATTCATTCGGGTGTATTAATGATTTGTTTTGGTATTTAAGGGATATGTACTTTCAAGATTGATAACATATGCCGGCGGAAAATCTCTGGAGAAAGGCGAGAAGGAAAAGGAAATTAAAACATCATATGTTAAAATATCAGGCCAAAAAACAATGTATAAATTTGTGACTCTGAACATTAAACTTTCCTAAATGAGATTTGTAATTTATTTTCTTCGTTTTCAGCTATGACTGCGCTATCTACGTTATGAAGTGGCTTGAGTTAATTGAGCCGGAAAACATCAAAAAGGGGAAGTATGAATGGGATAATTGGCCACAGGTAACTATCTTTAGAACTATATAACTCTGTATTACTTTACTGAATTAATATTGCTGTTTAAACAGAATATACTTTTTAATTGTAGGAGGAGGTGGACCACTATAGAGTGGAGTATGCTTCCCGGATACTATTCAGTGAGATGAATAAACAGAGAGATCGGGCAATTAGAGAGAGTAGTGCTATAAGGCTGTCAAAGCCATCCTCTGTATTATTGAGTCCGTTTTGTCAGATTAATTCTGCTGATATAGAAACTGGGTAATCCAACTACTGCGTAGTTTGTAAATTAAACAAATGATGTAAATATTTGCCAATTATCAACAACTTCTATTCCATGTATATTTTTTCCCATAGTTAAACTATCTATGCTGGTAAACTGTCTGTGATGTATTTAAAAACTGTATTACAGGTGGTAAACGCAAATTATAAACTGTTACACCCAACGCAAGTCTAATAATACACCCAAGATTGCATAAACTATACACCCAACTGTCTGCGCTGTACTCAAAATGTATGAATTACATGTACTAAAATATGAAGAAAAACATCAAATGAAATATACACCCATAACATGCGAATTTTTACAGCTTTTGTTCTATATGTATCTATATATGTGTCTATATGTAAATTGTGAATTAACAAAAATACACCCAAAAGAAACAGTACTTTTACACCCATATTCTATAAAACTATACACCCAACGAGTTATCCCCTGCTGCTGGTACCCTGAGCTGATAATTCATAACGTGCCCTTGATATTGGTTGGAATTTGAATGCACCGCTGATGCAGCATCAAACACGTTTATCTGAATATAACACTCACACATTAGCTAAACTATTAACGAGAAAAATAAACTCAATCGCCACAAATTTAAAGAACATTTCCTTGTACCTCGCTTAAAACTTTCGTCTTCTTCTTCTTTGTGGCATTTGCAATCTGTTTCTCCAGCTTTGAACCTAGCCTGTTTTTTGGACGTCCTCTTGTTCGAATCCTTGGCGGGCTTTGAAGCTCGTTAATGGATTCCAAGTTGGCGTCTTCGTGGGATAAAGAAGATCTCCCCTTCCTTTTGGCTTTTAATGCTTCCATCTCGGCCATGACGTTATCGTACGCACGGTGCAGAATTGCAGTCAGCTCCTCCGATTCGGAGGCAAATTCGCAAATATTTTGCGAACGAAAAACCAATTGGTCGAACCTCTTGCTTCTTGGCTCCATTAGTGGCTCGTCGTGACTGCTCTTGATGTGTGTGTGTCGCCTCTTTACCTTCTTGCTCCATCGTTCCAGTATGTATCTAGGGGACACTTGGCTTACTTGTTCGAAGCTTAACACGCTTAGTGCGTGACGGCACAGTATCCCTCTCGACTCAAATAATAAGCATTGGCATTTTACCTCGGCTGCGACTGAGTCGTAGGTAACAGCGAACTTGTTGAATATTGAGCTGGAAACTTGTTCTCCGACTTCGTATATTGAATAGCCTAGAGCGGAATTCTTTAATCTGGTGATGCAATTCGCCTTTCCTCTGAATTGCACTTGGACTTCCCTAAACTTTACATGAGTGTACGCATCTTGAAACTGAGCTTCAATGGAGGATTTGGTTGCACACGGTATGACCGTATGAAAATCTGCAGCGTCTGATTCTCTCTCTGCTTGCTCCCTGCTTCCGAGGCAATTATCGTATTGTTTGACGAACTGAATAAGCCAGCTGTTCCGGGTGATGTACTTGTTAAAAAATGAATGCATGCTCTCGCTCCTTTGTGTGCTTCTCATCCCTGCCCAGAAGTGGTGATCCAGATAGATAGGAACCCATATGTGACGGTCTTCATACAGATCTGCATGATACACCCAAACACAGACTGTAAAATACACCCGAGAGAACATACAATTTACACCTCTGCTGCAGATTTTAAAAACACATTACCTGAAAGCCACTTGTTGTCCGCAAGACCAAAATTTAGCAGAAAATCGTTCCAATTCCTATCGAATGAGTCTTTGCTATGAGAGTTCCAAACAACATGGCTCATTTCTTGTTCGATATCAGCATGTCCCTTGTACCCATTTAATTTGCTTGGAATCTTCTTCATGATGTGCCAAATACACCAGCGGTGAACTGTTGTTGGCATACAGGCCTCTAAAGCCCTTTTCATTGATGTGCACTGATCGGTGAGAAACCCTTTCGGAGCGTTTCCTCCCATGCAACGAAGCCAGCATTGAAATAACCATTTGAATGATTCAATTTCTTCGTTCTTCATCAAAGAGCATCCGAGAAGTGTTGACTGACCGTGGTGATTCACCCCGACAAAAGAACCACAGACCAAATTATACCTGAAACAAATTACCATGGTCCAGAATGCAAAATCTTTAGGTACACCCCAACAAATGCTTCGAATACACCCAATGAAACAGCCAATATACACCTCTGCTGCGGATTCGTAAAAATAAATTAATTTAGCATCATAAACAGGGACAGTTTGTTACCTGTTTGTATTGTAGGTGGTATCGAATGAAATGACGTCTCCGAAATACTCAAAGGCGGCTCTGCTTCTTGCATCGGCCCAAAAAGCCAGCTTAATCGATTGATCCTCCTCGAGTTCGAGCTCAAAAAAGAAATTCGGATTCTTCTCTTTCATTCTTAAGAAATATTTCCCGAATTCCTTTGCATCTTCTTGTTCGGAAACATTCCGCACTTCCCTGGTAATGTAATTCCTCACGTCCTTTTCGATAAAGTTTAACTCGCGGTGACCCCGGCAGCCGCAACAAATGATTGGTAGGTTTTGCTTGGTCTGATACCGGCCTCCTCGTTATTCTCTATCGTACGACGAATGGACATGCTTAGTTCCATGTGCTGTTTGAGCATCTCTGCTTTGCTTGGACAGCAGGGGTGTGAATGATCCAGCACAACCTTTGAAATGATCCAAGCACCGACATCCTTCAATGTGTGTATATAAATTCTTGCAGGACAGTTTAGACCGGCTGTCGGATTGGTCTTCTCGGTCGGAGATATTTTAGATTTCCATTTTCCCTCTCTGCTACATGTAATCAGTTGATTCTTAATCTCGTTTCCCTTCCTATTTGTGCACCGAACTCTTGTAGAGAAACCTGCAGCCTTGGCGTAGTCCCTGTAAAATTTTCCAGCATCTTCAAGGGTGGTAAAGGTCATTCCGACCTTCGGAACAAGCTCGTCATCAACAACCGAGAGAGGCTGCACAATATACCGTGTCAGAACTGTAAATACACCCATAGATATGATTCAAATACACCCAATTATGTCTAATATGATACACCCAAGCCGCAACAACTCAACTACAGAATGACCTTTAAAGCCATAAACTGTAAATACACAGGCTGCAGAATACACCATATCAAAAACTAAAAAAACACCCAATCATGTCTGATATAATACACCTGAACAACAACAACTCAATTAAAATAACAAAAAACCAGTAAAGTGTAGATACACCCACACTTCTAGCTAAAATACACCCAAAGAAGAATTGATCTACACCCGAGCGTCTACTATAAATTCCAGGTAATTAATCACAACTAATACATTGACGTCTTACTTTCACAATCAATGTTCAGCAATTTTTCAAGTACACAATGCTATACAAATTATTGAAAGAAAATTTATACTAATCCTATGTAAATCAAACCTCAGGAACTTCGTTAGATTCAAATTCATAATCCACTTCGCCTGGATTCAGCTGACAATCTGAGGTTGAATGATCCATTATCTTCAAAACGAGTTCAAACTTTGATTTCAGAAAACAACAAATCAAAATAGAAAACGAAGCTCGAATTGCAGAAAAGGAAAAAGATAACGTAAACGAAGAACATACCAGTGAGAAAACGAGAGGAAAAGAACGATGGAGAAGAAGGAGGGAAGACGCGCGAGAAGAAGAACAACCAAATCTCAAAATAACGAAAACGAAGAAGGAAACAAATATTTTAAATTTGGTAGTTAGATATACGCGGCATGTTATATAGCGCGTGTAATCAACGTACGTGGAGTAGCGCGTATTTTGATTTTATTGTTTAATGAGCTTGTAAAGCATACAAGCCCTAATGGCTTGTATGCAGAGCTTTTCCGTAAAAATATATTTTTAATAGTAATTACATAATCTTTTCTATTAACAACAAGATTTTATATTTAAAATCTGAAAAAAAGAACAAACTAACAAATAACAATTTTTAAAAATAAGATACTAATAAAATACACGTATGAAGACGAAAAAATGTAAGAAGATAAATCAAAGAACACATGATAACAACTAACTTAAATTGATCGATAAATTAGTTTATTTCTCTATTTAAATAAATGTTAAAATTGTTTTATATATACTATAATTTATAATTTATAGATCAACAGTTAACTAAGTTAGGTATTTATTTTAAAGTAAATAATTGTAATTATAATTATTAATTAAAAGATATTGTAGTATGTATAATTTTTATAAAATTTTAACACTACAAAGTACAAACTCAAGCAAATGACCATAATGGACAAAAATGGGCGTTTCTTTATAGAATAGAGTGATAGTTTTTCAGACCGAAAAAAAAAAAAAAGAAAAAAGAAAAAAGTGTTCCTCCATTGTGAATGTATGATGCTCTGTTCAGTGTTACGGGAATATGGGTTCGCATAATTTGAGGCCATTAGAATAGCCACGTGTTTGGCGAATGTGATTCTTTGCGCTGAAGGTTGAGATTTGAGACCATTCGATAGTGATTTTATTGATTTGATGGTGCCACTAAAAAAGCGAAGAACAAAGATGGTCTATGACTATGGAGCAATATTTACATATTTTCGTGGATGTGCTTAAAACGATATATGTAATTATATTTTTATTTTGGTGACTACTTGAATAGTTGAATGTAATTATTTTTATGTAAGATTAATAGTTATAAATTATTAAATAATTTAATTAAATATGTTAAACAATTTTTAATTAACAATTTTATGTAAAAATAATTATATGTGAATTTTTATTTTTTATTTAAATATAACCTTTAAATATTATAAATAAAAATAAAATAATGATAATTTGAAATGAGAAAGTATAGGGAGCCAATGATCTAAACGTACAATGTGTACAATAAAGGTTTAGAAAGTATTAGAGATATGATTATTAGTGTTACATTGTCCTATCAGGTTACGCTGGTATCTGGATGGTTATTCTGAATAGGTGGTGTTCATTTTATTCATAAACCAAAAATTTAGCCAATTATACACATTATACGTTTAGGCCATTGGCTCCCCAGCACTACTGAAATACAAGTTAAAATTTGTTGGACGAGAGAATGGCTTCATTCATTTCAAAGTTCCTACATAGGGGCTCTTATCCCCAATCCTCCTATAGTCCTATGGATTCCAACCTTTTTTTGGGTCTAATATTGAACGGAGCTTGTCAATGATTACTCAACTAATGATTGTTGATAATACAATCCTTGATGCAGATTTTTCAATGTTATCAACACATCATTGACTAAAAAAGTAAATTTGGAGAAATCATGTTTGTTCTTTAGCAAGAATCCCCCAACTTGGAGAAGGATACGAGATAATAAAAATTCTTAATATTGTTATCCAAAGGGAAGGAAAAAATTTAGCACTTTGTATTTTGTACATACCACTGTATCTATAAGCAGCTGGATGGGAGGTATTAATTTAAGTTATTGACTTAATGCTATTGCAATTCCAATTCACTATATATATTGAGAGATTCATGATATGACTTGCAAGAAAATTCTTTTAAGAGTAAAGTATCGTTTTTGTCCCCAATTCCAATTCACTATTTGTATCCCTAACGTTTGTAAAAGTGATTCAATGTTATCCTGCCGTCAATTACACATCATGAATGCTTTAGTTTGAGTTTTAAAAATCTCTTCTTGAAGTTAGAATACAAATGTCTGGGATAGAATCGATGATCCATTTCGAAAAATAGCTCATCAAAAGTTGAAACTAATTCTTACAATATTTACATAATTCACTTTTCTAGGGACATAATTGAATCTAAACACAAATAGTAGGTATAATATTAAAATCGAACACATCCAAGTGACACCTAATTGAGAATGAATACATCCAAGTGAGAATGATTGAAAAATATAATCTGATTTGTTAATATAATTGATAGTAAGACAACATTGAATCACTTTTATAAACGTTAGGGATACAAATAGGACGATTTAAACGTTAGGAACATAAATAAGACTTACCCCAAACGTTGGGGACAAAAACAATACTTTACTCTTCTTTTTAAAGGTAAATCCATTGGCTTGGCTACGACACATCCTGGTCAGTATTTAAAAGTAAGATATGGCAACTTCATGGATGTAGAAACTGGCACAACACCCAATCACGGGCATAAAGAAATTCTCTATTGGAGGACAAAAAAAATAGTAGAAAAGGGTGGTCTAGAATGAAAAATAGGTTATGGGGAAATCTGCTAAGTTCAGCATGGGGCAGTACTTTGCTTTAACGTAACAAAGTTGGTCATGTTACCACTTTCCAATTAATGGCATCATGATTCTTTCATTCTCCTTCACTAATTTAACATGAAAGAACAACTTTTTGAAGGCTCCCGTAGAAGGAGTGCTGTTCAGCATCTTTTTAAATACTATTGAATGAGAAGTGCCAATCTTGTACATAATATATATGATAAAAAAAAACTAAAAAGAAAACACCAGAAAGGAGCTATTGGTGGTTTTGTCCACATCCTTTTAGAGATAAATATGCAGGAATTAAGTTGTCCTCTAGAAGAATTTACTTATTTTCTAACTTCACTTGATTCCTCATTTGGTGCCACTACCACTTCATTGTCTCGAGCTTTACCCTTTTGTTGATCATAATGAGGACCATAATAAGGACATATACATGTAGGATGTAGTCTTCCGGAGCAAACTCTACACAAGTATTTGGATGTAAAATTCCCAGGTGCATATAACGGACAAGAACATGTTGGATGCTTAGAACTTGAACATATATCACAGCAAGGAAAAATGATTGGACAGGCATCAGTTTGATGCATAATGCTTCCACATATACTACAGGTATCAGAGATGATTTGGCAAAAACATGTAGGATATATGCCTCTTTTGCAAGCTCTACACAAGTATTTGGATAAATTCTCAGGTGTATATAATGGACAAGAACATGTTTTATGCTCAGAACTTGAACATATATTGCAGCAATCAAAAATTAGTGGACACACACCAGTTTGATGTGCAACACTTTGGCAGATACTACAACGAGCAAAAATGTTTGAGCAACGATTCGATTGATGCGCAACGCTTCCACAGACGTCACAAGAATTCTCCATTTAAGAAGTAAAAACCAGAAAACCAGAAAGTTCCCTGAATTTGTAGATCTCAATGTACTAATGATATTGGGATTTGAGAAAGTCACACAACTTTCCAATTCAAACTAAAACCTGTTTGTTGGTGGCAAATTTTCCAAAGTGAACGCCCTTGATGTTCCTTAAAAACTAAACCCTAGAAAGAAAAAATATTAGGCGTTATCATTGCATAGATCAAGGAATCTACAGAATCTTTCACACAATTAAGGCTCTAATTACTATAATTTGTAAACACAATGCCAGAACCTTTAAACAAGCTCCGAATAAATGAGACACCGAGATGCACAAAAAGAGAACAATGGATTTGAAGCGCAAGATCAATTTTCTCTCTACTAACTTGGAATGTGAATATGAAATAGGAAAAGAAGAATTAAAGTTACCCTTAAACCAAAGAGTAGGAGTAGTGATGGTGACGAAGAAGCTGAGTTCGCAAAGGTCGCGAAGCTCAGACAGAGTCGGCTGTGATGACGGCGGATGCAACCTCTTAGACTCGACTCGGCTTACCTCTGCGACGTTAATGGTGATTTGTGAGCCCTAACCCTCTTGGGGAGAAATTTTTGTGCGGGATGAAGTAACAGTATCTAGGAATTAATTACAATATAAGCTAATTGTCAACTCTTTTTTATTTTTTATTTTGAAATTCAAAAATTAGGATAGTAGAAAGTTATTTTATTTTATTTTTTATAATAAATATATTTTTTAACTAGTTGGCTAGAGTTGACTTCACTTTAATTGATTTCTCAGTGAAATCGATACAAAATTTAGAATTATTAATTTTTTTTCGAATTGTTGTACGCACTTTTTTAGTAAAAATATACAATATATCTTTTTGAACATTGAAAGATATATATTGAGCATTTCCAAAATTATTTTTAAAAACAACATTATTAACATTTTGATTATAGGAACCTAAATGCACATGCTTAAAATGCAAGTCATTGAATAACATTAATAGATATCTTTAATTTTAAACGGTTATTTGCAATAGTTTCATCACTATGCCTATCAAAAATTTTATCTATATGCTTAGATTGAGCCATTACATCATCATAAGATTTCACACATAAATTATAGGAAGAATTAAGAATAGAACCCTCATGACATATAAATACACAATTCATCGCATTGTTTTTTTTTTCAATTACTAAATCCTAGTTCTGAAAATGCATTTTTTTCATGGTTGCGAGCACCATAATGTTTACCGAACAAGTAGCAAGGCAGATAATAAAGCATCATCTTTTTCTGATGAATATTCTAACCAACTTAAAAAATTTTTAAACAAAGAAAATTAAAAATATCGACGGTGATTGTTATTAGGGGAGGCAACGGGGCGGGTAGGGACGGGTTTTTGCTCTATCCGACCCCGCCCCGCCGTACACCAACCCGCATAGAACCCGCCCCACTTCTACCCGCGGGTAGTAAAACGCTGAACCCTAACCCGCCTCTGCGGGTACCCGCCTAGCCCCTACCCGCCCCTATAATTATTAAAATCTAATAAATAAAATTAAATTTCAAAATTTATATAACCATCATCACATACATAACATAAATTAAAGTAAAAATTTAAATATGATACAATATTATTAATCATTTACTAATTATTTTACATATATTATACATATTATATATTAAAATAATATATATATATATAGTGGGACGGATAGGGGCGGTATTACCTAAACCCGATCCCATCCTGCCCCTCTCAAGAACCCGCCCCGAGCGAGTAGGGGTGGGGTGGGTACCCGCGAGTTTGGGTGGTATTGCTATCCCTAATTGTTATTACTAGAAGCTCGATGGCTAATATTTGATGGTTGGTGTTCATACACTGGCCCAATAAAGCCGAAAGGCCCAACAAAGAAAGTGGCCTTTAATGTGTTTTCGACCTCTTGAAGGAGGTCGGATTTGACGAATACGGGCAGCTTATGTTCATCCACAAAGCAATTGCTTCATTAAATCTCTCACCTTTTTCTAGAAGAGAGATCTCAATAACCCTAAGATAAAGGGATGGTTATCCACCATCAGAAGTGGAACTACTTCAGCGGTGATTATTGGTACATTACTTATAAATACACTGACACCCCTCAGGTATACTTAAGTTCCAATACACTTAAACTTACTTAACCCCTTGCTGATTTAAGCATTAGAGTGTCTTGCAGGTACCACCGCTATCCTTTCCAACACATAACTCGGACGGCGGCTCCTTGACGTAGAACAAGTCGAAGATCACCCTCCTTGAGTGCTTGGGCCTCACAAATAAGCCCAACCATCATTTGGTTTCACCAAGTAGATTGAAGCAGAGCCACTAGCCACTATCACAGCACAGAAAAGTTAAAAATTCCTGTACAGGAATATAATTACTCAATTCGGATTTTCTCACTCTATCACTACAGATAATGGTACTCAGTTTACAGACTCCACATTCAGAAGCTTATCTAGCATGAAGATCAAACATCATTTTACATCAGTAGAGCATCCTCAAGCCAATGGGCAGGCTGAAGCTGCCAATAAAGTCATATTGACAGAGTTAAAAAAGAGGTTGCAGGATGCAAAGGGAGTTTGGGCCGAAGAGCTCCCTCAAGTACTATGGACTTATAGAACAACACCTCACTCTACGACTGGAAAAACACCCTTCAAACTTGCATATGAAATAGTAGCCATGATCCCAGTAGAGATAAATGAGCAAAGTCCAATGGTGAGATTTTATGATGAAGTCAGAAATGTTCAAGCCCAAAAAGAAGAACTCGAACGACTTCCAGAAGTCCGAGAACAAGCACAAATAAGACAAGTGGCGTTAAAGCAAAGGATGACAAGTAGATACAATAAAAAAGTCATTCGAAGAAGCTTCGTGACAAATGACTTAGTCCTGATATGAAATGACATCAGAGTAAACAAGTCGGGTGAAGGAAAGCTTGCTGCAAACTGGAAAGGGCCTTTCAAGATAACTGAAGTCTTGGAAAAGGTTACTACAAAGTGTCTGACCTGAATGGACCCGAGCTCCCCAGGTCGTGGCATGCTTGCAATTTAAAGAGATATTATAGCTAGAAGCGTGCTCCGTTCCCTGATGTACTCTTTTTCTTACTTCACGATTTTTCTCGATAAGGATTTTCCTGAAGGAAATTTTAACGAGGCATCAAAATGGGGGCTAGGGGAATGAATTTTATTCCCTTAGTAGCCAAAGCATCTTTGTAAAGTCGTGTTTCACTAATGACAATAATTCTTTTTCTTAAAGTTCCATTATTATTTATATGACACACATTGACTTAAGCTCGAAAAAATGCAAAAATTCATTGCCTGACCTATGTGGTCGGCAAGATGAAGCGACGAGGTACAAGTCGGTGTAAATATGGTATAAAAGACGATCATATGAAGCTCGGAAGTAAACGACTTATAAGTTGGTAAACGCCCAAATAGAACAAAATGCATCGTAAAAATAGCCCAAGTTGTGAAAATGATTCAATAACAAAACGAGTTGACGTTCGTAATAAAAGAACTCACTCCTTCAAAAATTTAGGACACCTAAAAGAGGGCTTGTGTTAAAGCCTCACAAACAGTTCAAAGTAGTCAGCTATGCTACGAAAATGAACATATAAGAATCCTAAGAATAAAGGATAGAATTCTAAAGGGCTTCATAAAAAGCCTCATCCACAGTCACCAACATAATTTGACAGTAGCTAAAAGATCTTTTTAAGCATACCTACGAGTCAGAGGATCTTATCATTAAAAGATCAACACTCATAGTAACAGTTGTTAAAAAATCCTTTCCAAAGGATCAAAGCCAGGAATAAACAAACTAAAAGTATTCAAAACATACATAAAGTGTTTATAAAAAAGGTCCCACAAGCCGGGCCTTAACAAAAACATTAAATAGGACCAATGAGAGGATTCGGATCATCATCAGGGCGGGAGCTCAGAGGAACCTCTTCAGAAGGAACAACCTCAGGTAGATCTGAAGAACTCGGAGGGACTTCCGAGGAGGTGGCAACTTCTCGGGAAGGAGACTCCACCAAGCGTTGCCCTGCAGTTTTTAGCTCCGAGTCGATAGGAGGCCGAGGAGGAAAGACTATCTCCCCATCAATCACGACTTTATTAGGATGAAGGGGAGACAAGTCAAGGTCGAGAGCAATAACCCGAACCTAGTCCTTCAACACTCTAAATACCTCATCCGTCTTTTCCATAACCGATTCCTCCAAATCTATATAACTCTCCCTAAGTTGCTCCGTTTCCCTCTTCAGCTCCAGATTCTTTCTTAAAACCCTAGCATGATTCTCTTGAGACTTCTTCAGCAACCCCTTAGCCAAAGCACAGTAAGCGGCAGACTCCATCTCCCTATCTCGAGCTTTGAAGAGCTCAGCCTCCAAATTTATTTTTTCCTCTTCTAATCCCTTGTCAGCCTCCTTAAGGGTGGCCACCTCGGCCTGAAGAGACTCCAAAGAATGCTGTGTAGCATTTAGAGGAGCCTTTTCAAATTCTTTAAGGAGGGCAAAACATACTCTAGTAGTCCGGATCCCCCTCGAATTAAGACTTTAAGGTGAGTTTTGATAGAAGCATCGTCCATAGCAATAAAGCTATGAGGAAGAACGTGCCTCTCGCAAAACTTCACTCCATCGAACCCAGCATCATCAATACTAACGATGCTGGACTCCGAAGTCTTCTTCTTTTTAGAGGTCGGCTCTGAGAAGGGAGGAATTGGAGGAGAAAGGACTAAAGAAGGAGGTGGAAGAGGAGGAGGAAGAGAAGGGTTTACCGACTTGATTTGAGAGGAAGATGCCCCTGAGTCAGACTTGGTCGGAAAGGATGTATTCGATTTGCTACTCTCCTGCAGCTTGGGCACGGGCGTTTCTCTTCGCCTCCTAAACCTTCTGGTATACTTTAGACTCGCTTTTCATTTTTTCTACAAAAAGAAATGAAAGGACATAAAAAACAAGTCAGCAAAATAAGTAATCATCTACAAATAAAAAAAAAACGGAGGCTACCTAACTCGGTACGAACATAGCTCGGGGTCCCAAGAAGAAATTTTTTGGTGTCAAGGTTTGGAGCCCATCCCCAAGCCTCTCGGAAGAATTCGATTACAGCCTCTTCGACTTCATCCAAATCCACTAAATTATATTTTTCGACAAAGGCTGCCTTTACCCAGTATAATAGAAAGCGAGGATCATTGTTCTCATTTAGGAAAAAGGGATGGTGACCCTCTACGGCTCGGACTTTGAAAAAGAAATTCTTGAAATCGTGAAAGGATTCGCAAAAAATAAAAAATACTTTCCAACCTTGAATGACCCTGAAGGAAACCCATTGTTGTTTATTTTTATTAGAAGCAGCGCTAAAAGGCTTAGTAAGATGAAACTGAAAAAAAATATCCTTAAAGAAATCGGAAAATCAAGCTAGCGACTGACAAGCTGGTAGATTTTCATGAAACCCCGGGAATTAGGATGCAATTGAGAATGAGCAACTCTACAGTAAGAAAGGACTTCAGTTTCAAAATCAGAAAAAGGAAATGTCACCCCAAGTCGGGTGAAAAGACAATCATACATAAAAATGAAGGAGGATTCAGAATCTACAACTCTGCCGAAGCATACTCGGTCCTCTGGGTCGGGGGTAACTAACTCGTACTTTACCTCGTCCTCTTCAGAAATACAGAGCCTATGGTGCTTTCGAAACTCATCCACAAAACGCTATCTACTAAAGGAATTTCACAAAGGACTGAGGCATCTACCCATCTCAACAAATCCTCAGGAACCCTCGAAGACATTTTGGAAACAGAGGAACGAGACATATAAGATAATATACCTACATTACACAAAAAGAAAAGGAATCATTACAAACAAGTTCAAAATAAGAGGCAGTTTTCTTCAAAAAGAGCAACACACAGCCACAAAAGGTATAATCTTTTTAAGAAAAAAACGAAGGTCCCTAATGCATATAGAACGAAAGTAACAACAAAGATATATGAAAGCTACATAGAATCTCTCAACAAACACCTAGTCCAACAAGCAGAGATCATAATAACAGCAGGAACACTGTAAAAAGTACAGCAGCAAGAAACTAACCTTTCTTTGAAATAGAACGAAAGGAGAGTCTTCAACAGAGGAGAAGCGAACATCTTGACACGCCAAACACTAGTAAACGAAGGGGTTGGATGAAGACGAAGAAGGCACAAAAAGAAAGAAAGAAAGTTTACAAAAGAAGACGAAAAAGAAGAAAGAGGAAAAGGGTCAAAGTATTTATAAGACATCGGGGCAAAAGCGTAAAAAGCCCCACTCATTTAAAAGGTGCGGCCTTACCAACGTAACTGCTCCCTATGTGTTAATGATAAAATCCAATGGACGCGACGGTTGGCAGCCCGAAATCACGTCGGTTTTCAATTCGAAATCACGTCGGTCTTTCGAGTTAACAGAAGACACTGACTTGAACATCTCCGACTTCAGCTATACTTGAATCCGACTCAAAGTAAAGAAATCGGATTCAAGTAGGGGCACTGTTCATACCCTGACCCAATAAAGTCGAAAGGCCCAACAAAGGGAGTGACCTTTAATGTGTTCCTGACCTCTTGAAGGAGGTCGGATCCGACGAATACGGGCAATTTCTGTTCATCCACAAAGCAACTGCTTTCTTAAATCTCTCACCCTTTTTTAGAAGAGAGATCTCAACAACCCTAAGATAAAGGGACGGTTATCCACCATCAGAAGTGGAACTACTTCAGCGGTGGTTATTGGTACATCACCTATAAATACACTGACACCCCTCAGGTATATTTAAGTTAGAATACACGTAAACCTGCTTAACCCTTTGCTGACTTAGGCGTTGGAGTGTCTTGCAGGTACCACTCCCCATCCTTTCCAACACACAACTCGGACGGCGGCTCCCTGACGTAGAACAAGTCGGATATCACCCTCCTTGAGTGCTTGGGCCTCACAAATAAGCCCAACCATTATCTGGTTTCAGGTAACTCCTGAAACAGTTGGTATAGATCAACTATTATGTATGCTCTACGAATCTTATCACGTTCATTGACATTATACTACCAAATTGGATGTCGCTTTCTTGGATTCCTTTCTAGTAAAGAAATATCAACATTTCTTTCTAATCTTTGAACTTTGGCTTCATGTTGAAGTGTATTTTGAATAAGATTAAAGAGCTCAATTACTTAAATTTTTTGTGAAATAAAATTAGAGAGTTGAGTTGTTTAAATTCCAACATTATCAGTAATTTTTTTCTCTTAAAAATTGCATCAATTTTATTTTGTTTTCTCATCATAAAATATTCTAGTTTTTTTTTACCTAAAAAAAAATCAAATAATTATATTCACATGAATAAACAAAATTTAAGTATTTTTTATTCATTAAACATCAATAATAATAGTTTTTTCGCTAAATCACTATCAATTTCACTAAAAAAAATTGAGAGAATGAATCTTAAAAATGAGTTCACCATTTGTTTATGTTAGCATAGAGAAACAAAATTGTATTGTTTTATAGCCAGAAAATTTGTTTTATTAATTAATAATTTTATACAACTATATAAGAGAAATAAAAAATAAAATGAGTAACTTTGTCTTAACTGATATAATTAAAGACTTGAGTGACAATGAGACTATGACTTCAAAATCATACAGACAGTCAATGAGTCAAGGAAAAAGGAACATAAAAAAATTATATAATTTTTTGGAATTAAAATTTTTAAAAATTATTATATTTTATTTTAGTTGGATTGGACTTTTTATTATTATATATATGGTGAGTTCTACCATGTAGAATAAAAATTTTTTCTACACCTATAGAAAGACACATGTCGACATTAGAAGAGGATAGGCAACTATGCACGCAAAACTAGACAGTATATTCTACAAAGTTGGGTCCCACTAATTTATAGATTTGCAGTTTAATTAGTTCTACAATAAAATATTCTATGTGCTAAGTAGATGCTCATCCATATTAATTATTCAATTGTATTTATCAATTTATTTATGTATTTTTTTAGTAGGGGTAGATATTTATTATATCTTTTTTAAGTCATAAAAAAAAGAATATTTTAAAAAAGTCATTAAAAAAATACAAGAATAATACGCAAATTTAATGCACATTCACATACATATTAGTTATTAAATAGTCCTTATTAATTTTTATTAGGTCAAAATCATTTAAATATTTTCAACACTCAACATAAATATATCTTAAATTCAACAAAAATATGAAACTTATACCTATTTGACTATTTCTTTTACAAAATTAAAAATTAAAAGTAATAAATACCTCCTAAGTAAGGAGTAAAATAGGAACTTATTACAATCATACTTTCATGTACTTGTAGATAAATTTAAATAACTCAATGCATTTAAATTATGATTTTTTAAATATGAATGTCATGGAAATGTAAATTCTTTTTTATTTTTTTGTACATGACAAAATAAAAGTATGCATTTTCTGTTATAGTCCTGCAAACAGTGACAGACCCAGAAAATTTTAAGAGCGAAAACAAAAATATATATCTTAAAATAAATTTTGTTAAACATTGTTAATTATATTAAAAATATAATAAAGATATAAAATTTAAAAAGAGTTAGTGAGGAACAGACATGTTTTAAGTTTAAATTTTAGAAATAAAAAAATATTTTTTTATAAATTATATATAATAAATAGTATTTTAAAAATAAAAGTGTTTACTAACTCTTTTTAAATTTTATATCTCTATTATATTTTTAATATAATTAACAATGTTTAACAAAATTTATTTTAAGATATATATTTTTGTCCTCGCTCTTAAAATTTTATGGGTCCGTCACTGTTTGCAGGACTATGACAGAAAATACATACTTTTATTTTGTCATGTACAAAAAAAAAAAATTTACATTCCCATGACATTCATATTTAAAAAATTATAATTTAAATGCATTAAGATATTTAAATTTTGATGTTTGATGCTTTAAATTTATCTACAAGTACATGAAAGCATGACTGTAATAAGTTCCTATTTTACTCCTTATTTAGGAAGTATTTGTTACTTTTAATTTTTAATTTTGTGAAAGGAATAGTCGAATAGGTATAAGCTTCATATTTTTGTTGAATTTAAGATATATTTATGTTGAGTGTTAAAAATATTTAAATGATTTTGACCTAATAAAAATTAATAATGGCTATTCAATAACTAATATGAATGTGAATGTGCATTGAATTTGCGTATTATTCTTGTATTTTTTTAATGATTTTTTTAAAATATTCCTTGTTTTATGACTTAAAAAAGATATAATAAATATCTACACCTACTAAAAAAATGCATAAATAAATTGATAAATACAATTGAATAATTAATATGGTAATTAATATGAAAAAGCATCTACTTAACACATAGAACATTTTATTATAGAATTAACTAAACTGCAAACCTATAAATTAATGAAACCCAACTTTATAGAATATGCTATCTAATTTTACTTTCTTACCCTCTTCTAATGTTCTAATATGTGTCTTTCTATAAATGTAGAAAGAATCTTTATTCTATATGGTAGAACTCACCTATATATATATATATATATATATATATATATATATATAAAGTTGGAGGACCAAATCTTCACTTTCTCCATGTGTCTGTTCGATTTGTGTTTTAAATAATAAATTTGATATTACTATTTGTATCCTTCACATCTTAGTTAAACAAATCATATTTCAACAAGGTTGCAAAACACCATTTTTTTTCCAATATAAAAAATAAAACGTGGAATATAATTTCATAAAATTTTAATTATTGATTTCTTGGAGGCCTAAAACTCTGAAGGCAAAAGCAAAGATACCAAAACCTCCCTTGTGCGTTCCCCTTTTGGCATTTAAAATTTCAATTTCATTTTGATTTTCATTTCAAACATAAACCCAAAACACTCGTACAAAGTCCGTGTTACTCGTTGTTGCAGTTAACCTTCCTTTGTAAAAACTAAAAAGTGTAAAACTAAAACCCGCGAAAAATAAAAAACCCTGCAAGCTATGCTTTCTTCATCTTCTTTCTCAAAATCACAAAACACATAGACCGAGTTACTAAATGGATCCTCCGCTCCCAGTCGCAAATGACCTCGGATTCCGGGTCGGGTTCTCGGGTCACAGCGGCCACCTCCGAGTGGAGCCGGTCACCACCGTTGAGCGCCCCAACCCTCTTAGGTCCATTCCCGATTTCGTTCTGGTCAGTTTCTTATCTACTATTATTCCTTTCTTTTACCGCCTCTTTTTTTTTATTATTCTTAAATTTTAGGTTTTTGCTCTATCATAGTGTTAGTTTAATTATTCCTTCGGCTTCAAGTTTCAAATTAATTGTCACTTTGATCAATTACCTCTACAGTTGAGCCAGATTAGTTGGGTTTCCAGTTATAGGTGCTGCTGAACTATGGGTTTCACCCAAAATATTTAAGGTTAATACTGACATGAAGAAGATGTAACTGATAACTGAGAGATGGATTGACTAAACTGTTTAACATACATCACGTGAGTAGTCACTAGGATTTAAATGGAAGTACTAGCATGTATTACTATTATTTGTGTTTGGTCCTAGTGGAATATGTTAGTTCCCACTTGTGGAGACTCACTGTAGGAATATGTTACTTAGTGCCATAAAATGTAGGTATTTGAAGTTGAAGATAGTTTAATTGCTAAAAGTTTTACATTGTTGTTCAATTAGATGCTTGTGTTTGTATGACTTTTGAGATGGTGGATGATTACATTAAGTACTTTTGCTCTGGTTTATCCTACATTTCATTTAAATATATCTTTAACATTTGTAGTGGTCAGAACTCAGAAGAAGAAAAGTTTTAGATGAAGAGGCTAAAAGTCGCAGCATGTCTATATTCATGGTTTAAAATAGCATACAATGGCGTCACTTGATTTATTTAGCTGATCAGATATAATGTGAAAAGAGTTTTTACCATGTTTTAGTTTAGGGTTTAGGGTTGTTCAAATTACGATTTGGATTGAAGCGGTCTTCCTTCTTAGAATGTTTTAATTTCAATATGAATTCTTATTTTGTTTTTTCTTTTAAAGTTTTATTATTTACATTTAACAATGGGGGATGGCTTTTTCTATAGCTTATTCACTTTTTCAAAATCAAGAACAGTTGGAACTAGATAATTTTGATTTCAATCTGGGATAGAAGTTTTATTTTTTAAAAACCTGGTTTGGTGGTTTTCCAAACCTGAAAGCTAAACAGGTTGTTGTTGTTGTATGTGCTCCATCTTATCAATTCATAACCAAATTGAGTAAATATTTGACTTTTATTCCCCCCCCCCTTCAATTTACTGTTTCAATTGTGTTTCTATAATTATGCGGTGTTTCTATGTGTTATGTGGTTTCTTTCTTTAGTAACCTGCTCTGCAAAATATCGAGGAAAGAATGGTTTGTTATTATGTACTATTGTTTGTTTGTTTCAAGCAAGGTAGTTCAAATCGAAACAGTTCTGCAAGAAAATATAGTTAAGAAGCACATTATCATATTATTTGAGCAGAAACCATTTACATTTATATTTTGTGTGCTAAACTTGATTACTTGAATATGTAGCTAAAAGACCGTATTACACTTAACTAAGCTTTTATTTTTAAAGCAAGCTAATGATGTAAATTTAATTTACATTCTATACTTATATGTTTACACCATGCATTTAATGAAATTAGTTACATCTTAATCTTAATATCATGCTGGTTACTGACATAAAAAGATGAGTATTTTAGTTTCATTCTATAAAAAGATTTATGAATTGTACAATGAAGAAAAAAAGGATGTTAAATGCAAACATCTTATTTATTTTCTAAGGGTCAAAAGACTGAATCACAATTAGCAAGTTAAATGGATGTGTTAATGCTTTTGCTTTTTACATCTCACCCCTTGCCTCACAACCTTTGGCTACATTTTTTTTTTCTATTTTACTGTTAAACATCAAAGCCCCAAGTCGAACTTCTATTTTGATTGCTAATTTTTGGGTCCTTTATTTCAGCCACCTGCATTTCCCAGTGAGACCCCTGAATCTATAAAAAACTATATAGAAGAGACATATCTCAAGCCAAGATTGGATCCTGATGAGTTTTCACCAGAAAAAGCTGGGAGGCAATGGGAATTTGATTGGTTTGACAGGGCTGAGGTTCCTCTAGAGCCATCATTACCACGGTCTGTTGTAGTTCCAATTTGGGAACCACCATTTCGACGATCAAATAGTGAATTGGTTAAAGGAAGATGGGAACCAAAATTTGAGGAGGTGTGAAGTGCTTTGTTTATTATATCTGTGTTCCCAGAAGATGTTCCATTTAGTTTGATACAAGGATATGCACTTGCAATTTTGAATCTGTATTGAGAAAGCTTTGGTTGCAACAATAAAAATAATTAATTTAAGTTTCTTAATTGATTTTCTTTTGCTTTCATCCCTGGTGCCTATAATGTTTTATTAGGTGGATGTATCAGATCTAACATCAGGAGCTGTAGAATCTGGGCCATTGCCCCGTACTTCTGCGAAGGACTTTGTTAGAGGAAGCATCAATAATCGGCCCTTCCGACCAGGTGGTTTGGATGATTCCCAAGCGATGGAAAGAGTTCTTCCGGAAGGTGCTTCAAATGGTGACTGGGTGCATGAAATTTTGAGTGGTGGGTCGGCTCAGACAATCCCTCCCAGCTTAAAGCATGGAGTGGACCTTGGTGCGCTCAAGGTTATTTATATTCTTGTTATTCATTTTGTGATGGATAGCACTTCATGTTTTAACTTGTTCATATTTCATAGTTTGAATTTGCTATGACTCATGCAAGTTGTGTTTTTATCTTATTTAAGCCATATCCATACTCATGGACTGTTTATGAGGATACCAAGTCAATCAAGAGCTCGTCGGTTGAAAAACTGGTCAGTTTATCATTCTGTTGCCATTTTCTCCATCCATATTTGTGAAAAAATGTTTCTATGTTTACACATGTTACTGTGAATTTAAGTATGTGCCTTTTCGATTATATTTAAGAAACAATCATATACATGAGGTGATCAAAGAAGATCTACGTATGGACAGTCACTGTAGATATGATACATGATAGAGTTCAATGGTGTTCTGATCCATGTAGCCGGCCCCACCTAGTGGGATAAGGCTTTGTTGTTGTTGTATTGACTAGTTCTTGAATCATGCATGTTATGTAGAGGGGACTATCTGTTCAATTTGATGACCTATTTAAGAAGGCTTGGGAAGCTGATGTTGTTGAAGAACAAGAGGAGGATGCTACTAAAGAACAAGAGGATGGTATTTGACCTACACTTATAACTTTGACAAATGCAGATATTCTGACCTGCATTTTCCGTTTGGAATTTCTTGCATTATATTGTAATGAAATGGAACCATTGCATATCTCCATTACACCAAATTCTTTCTGGTCTATTTTGTGGTTGATGATGATGTTGTTTGCAAAGGTCATTTATCTGAAGCGGAGACTGTTACCTTGGAAATTGAAGCTGGGACGGCTGAGGAATTCAGCCAAGCACATGACAATGAAATATCACTTGATGATATTCTGTCAGCTGACTCAGTGGAATCAAAACTGCATTTGGATGGATTCAGAAATGAAGTTGGGCGGCAAAAAGTAAGTAGTTATAAGCAGACGTCATTGCAAGTTTTGCATGAGATGCTTCATGTTTCTTGCCATGAATAATCATTTCATTGCTTTTTGTTTGACAATGCTTAAGACAAGAAAGCTATTCTTTTGGCAGGCTTGGGCTATGCATGAGGCCAGTGGACGAATTGCAGAACGCTTTTATGAACTCGTTCCTGATATGGCACTTGAATTTCCCTTTGAATTGGATTCTTTTCAGAAGGAGGTATACTTAATTGTGTTGTGGTAATTTCTTCTTATTTGTCATCTGGGTAAACAACCATATTCTGGCACAGATGTCTGAAAACTGCAAATATAGGCACTCAGTAGTTGTTAAGTAGAAGCACTGGATAAAGGCAAGAAAGCAAAACGGTTCCCCCGTTTATTTGTTTATTTTATGCCTTCAATTCAGTAATTGCTTTTTGAGATAACAATTTATTTCATTCCTTTTCGTTTTTGGCTGAAAGAAAATAAGAATAGTATTATGAAAAAGACAAAGTAATACAAGATCGGAATGCAAGAAATTCTCCTATCAAGAGCAAAGAAATAACAAGATAATACTATCCAAGAAGCATAACTTACAACCTCAAGCAAGATGAAGACTAGTTCCTCTAAAAAGATCATGAGTGTTACACCAAATACAGGCCAAATGCTAACCCTATCTCACAAAACAAGCTTGTCTTAAAATTTATCACTGAAGGAGCTAGAATTACACTCCAACCAATTACCCCCCAAACGGTGTCATGTATGGCACATTGCCACAAATTCTTTCTCCCAAAACCAGTCAACAAGAACTGATCTAAGGTTACAGGGAACGTGCAACATCCTGCAAAAGAACTCACCTTTTGACTTTTTCCCCCCTTATCTTACTTATGGCACAAGCTACACTTTCTACTTTTACACTTGTTTCTTCCTTTATATTTCTTTCCTTTATCTTTGCTCATTTGTCTGTTAGTTAGTTCATGCTCCCGAAAATGCATTAAGTTGAATGTATTAATGTTTGGGATGTCACATCATCCGAAATTCTTGATGATACAGGTGTCCGTTTTTAATTGGAAGCATTTTCTTTTGGCCTCTGCAGATTGGATCATATGCTGTTGGCAGACCTTTGTCAATTTTTTAATTAGTTTCGTTATAAGTCATCTTTTGTTGAAGAGATTTATGTTCTTCGTAGCTTGCAAACTTGCAGAGGATTATTCTTTCTGATAGTCGATAAATTTTCATTTTACCCTTAATTACGAGAAGTCACGTAGATTGTATTAAGTTAATAAGAGTAGCCACTTGATTGTATTATCTTTAATTGTGAGAAGTTACGTAGATTGTGTGATTTTTTAATATGACTAGTCACTTAGCTTTTATTATCTTTCAATGGCATTTCTAGCTCTGAATATTCTGTTTATATTCTTCTTTCTTATAATTTTTGTTTCTCCCTTTATAATCATTGCAGGCTATTTATTATCTTGAAAAAGGGGAATCTGTTTTTGTGGCTGCTCACACATCAGCTGGAAAGACAGTTGTTGCTGAATATGCATTCGCTTTAGCATCAAAAGTATGCCTTGGACTTTGACTGTCAGTTCAGTTTCTTTTTCTTTGTGCTTCTTTGTGTAGTAGTTGCATGACTTGAAGCTTCAACCACATTGCATGATACCATTGAGCACTGTGATTAAATTCAATAGCGCTTTAGGTCAACTATCCTCAGTATGTTGACCTTAGCTTATATTGTTATTCATCTACCTTAAATTTGACTGCATAACAAGGAGTGTCTCAAATTCATTTTGAATTTTCTTTTTCTATATTCTTATACAGCACTGCACTAGAGCTGTGTATACTGCTCCAATAAAAACAATCAGCAATCAGAAATACAGAGATTTCTGTGGGAAGTTTGATGTTGGGCTTCTTACTGGCGATGTAAGCTTGAGGCCTGAGGCTTCTTGTCTCATTATGACCACTGAAATTTTAAGATCGATGCTGTACAGGGGTGCTGATATTATTCGTGACATTGAATGGGTAAAGAACTCAATATAAGACTGGTTTTATGAATTTGTAGCAATTTAAATTCATTTGCTTATTTATTTTCTGCTAAAACCTGGTAGGTAATATTTGATGAGGTTCACTATGTCAATGATGTTGAAAGAGGTGTTGTTTGGGAAGAAGTAATTATCATGCTTCCAAGGCACATCAATATCATCCTCCTTTCAGCCACGGTACTCACTACTACTACTACTCATAAAATGGTCGTCAATTGATTTGCTAATTGGAATGAGTTATTCTTGATATTCTGTGATCTGTGTAAAACACTTTTGGTTCTGATACTTCTGAAGCTGTACTTGTTTGCGACAACTGAAAGAGCAATAAGCATTACAGGGTGGCCATGAATATTTTCATAATAAAAAGTAAAGAAAAGTTTGGAGACCGCATTCTGTAAGCTGTAAATTTAATTAAACTAGCCTTGGGATTGCAACCCTGCCCCGCCCCGCTCTCCCCCTTTCCTTCTCCCCCTCTCCCATTCTTTAAAGTTGTTTTATTACATTTTTAAGTAGACCAACCAAAAGCAAGAATACCACAGAGATAATACTGTGTCTATTTTTCTTATCTCTGTATTTCTACGTTGCAACATCAATTCATTGTATTGTTGCTTGTTTCATATCTCCATGGGCCCTAAGATTGTCATCCCTTTTGCATTGTATTATTCTGCAAAGCTATTTTTTTCGTTTCCTTGCAGGTACCTAATACTGTTGAATTTGCGGATTGGATTGGTAGGACAAAACAAAAAGAGATCCGTGTCACAGGGTAAGTAGTAAATCTCTGTTATGGTCTTGAGGGCCATTTAGTAGTTGAAATTCTATTCAACATGTAGGACCTTTATTTCTAACATTACCTTTTTTCTGGAAATGTGTGAGAGCATGCCAACAACAATATATAGATCTCAGATATGGTGAGGGGAAGAGGAGGGAAAGAGCGCCGCCCCCCGGGGGCGGGGGATGTGCTCAATAATCATATTAAATCAATATTTGATCTACCTTGGTTGAAATTTTTACTGTATGAATGAATTAGTAATTACAGTGTGCAAATCAATATTTGGATTTCCTCTTTAACTTGCAGTTTTATTTAATTTGTAACACTGTGCATCTCCTATTCCATATATTTTCCTTTTATCCGGAGCATCACTTAATCCATGAAATTTAGGTTTTGGTTTTGATTGTTATTAATATTATATAAGATATATCATGTACATCAAATATTTAGATTTAAATGGTTTAACCGTAGATATCGCTGATCACACTTAGGTGGTGTAAGGCTTGGTTGTTATTATTATTGTTGTTTATATAATATGAACAGTGAGAATAGATTTAAGTAGCTTCTATTATTTTTATTTGTAGGGTATGTTGATTTTATTTATTTTATTTATTTATTTGACAGCATAGATACATACTGAAATCCACGCTGAACATAAAATAGAAGTTTTAAATTCCCTTGACTATCTTGAATCTCTTGTGGTTTTTCCTATTATAATAATCAATTTTATCACCAGGACAACAAAAAGACCTGTCCCGTTGGAGCACTGCCTATTTTATTCTGGAGAACTTTACAAAATTTGTGAAAATGAAACATTTCTGCCTCAGGGATTGAAAGCTGCAAAAGATGTTTCAAAGAAAAAGAATTTGACAGCTGGTGGTTCCGGGCCAAAGACGGGGACTTCAGCAGGCCGTGACAATGCCCGAGTTCAAAAACGGGATAATACATCTCGAGGAAAACAGCATGGGAATAATTTCTCTGGAACTGGCAGAGGCTATCAGAATAATGGCAATGGCCAGAACAATTGGGAACTGAGGAGAGCAGATGCTTCAATGTGGTTGATGCTGATCAACAAACTCTCCAAAAAGTCATTGTTGCCTGTATGTTGATTATGTTCTTGTTAATATTTTAAGTTAAATTACTGAAGAAATCTTTTGTAAACTATTTCCAGTATAGGAACAGTTAGTTAATTAGTTAAAAATGTTATAAACAACAATTAGTAGCGGACCACTTTAGTGACTAGTTGTTTCTAAAATATATTTTTACTGAATTACTTTTTTCGGTTCTCACTCTCTTTTACTGAGTGCTAGACCATAATTTAATGTTAAAAGTGGTTCTAGTGTTTCTGAATTTCCTTTTCATAAGAAATTTTAATAGGATTTCGGAGCTCTTGATTCTATTATTATTATTAGGTCAAAATTACAGCTCGCTATTAATACTTGTTTTTTTTAATTGATACCTGTAAACTCTTTTTAGACATTAATTTTTTCCATGATCCTAATGGACCTAGACTGTTAAGTCCCAGATGGAGAATGATTTCATTGGTTGATACTTGATATGGCAGGTGGCCTAGTATAATAATTTGCTCATCTGTTACTGTTGTTAATGTGTAGTTCTGGGTCCAGTCCTTTTTTTCTTTTTATTTTTTTTATTTTTTTAAAAGCAAAATTCATCTCTTCAACGGAGAAAATTGTTAGCATTGTTGTTATTGTTGTCGTTGTTAATTTATTTTTGCATTTGTAATTTCCTTGGGAGTGCAGGTTGTTATATTTTGTTTTTCTAAGAACCGCTGTGATAGATCAGCTGATAGTATGACAGGAACTGACCTCACAAGTAGCTCAGAGAAAAGTGAGATTCGAGTTTTCTGTGACAAAGCATTTTCACGACTAAAGGGTTCTGACAGAAATTTACCGCAGGTTTGTTGTCCAACAGCTTAGTATTTTTCTATTTGAGCTGGTCTTCTAGTTGTTTATGTTATTTCCAGGTTGTTCGAGTCCAAGATCTTCTTCGGAGAGGGATTGGCGTCCATCATGCTGGCCTCCTTCCAATTGTAAAGGAGGTTGTTGAAATGCTATTTTGCCGTGGTGTTATCAAGGTGAGATGCTTTCATTTTGTTCTATATGACATTCATGGTTTCCTCTGACCTTACGTAAAAGCATACTCTTTGAGAAAGATGCTACAAGCTACTTTATTTTGTCTGTTTGTATTTAACTTTTAATTGTCATCGAACATCCTGGCTTTTGTTCTTCTAGGTCTTGTTTTCAACGGAGACATTTGCAATGGGAGTAAATGCACCTGCTAGAACTGTAAGTCTCTTTTAAGTGATGCTGCTAACACTGGAGATGATGCATTGGAATTTTCAAGCAAGGCTATGTCCATAAGTATATTCAAATTCAAATAATTTTGTATACATATTTACTCAGAAACTTTATTTTATTTTATTTTTTAAAATTAAATGATCTTGACACTCAAAAAGAGTGGAAAGTTTACTGGATCAGGCACTCAAATAACATGATATAGAGACAAAAAGGTACAAAAAACTCACTCATATAACTCGAGCAAAGGGGTCTCAAGAAGAAAAGACATGAAAGCATAACATTGAAAATCTACCTATTTAAAAAATGTAATCATGTGATTCACAGTCACACCCAGTGTAACTGCTGCTAGCAAATAGCTGCTATGTTCATAGTTTTCTGTTAGTCCTTTTCAATATCAACAAGTAAGAGGGTGATTAATTTTACAAGCTTTTTTATCTACTTGCCAGTGTTGAAAAACATGTGATTACTTTTAGTTCCAGATATGACATAGTCTGAATGGAAATTTGGACATTTAAATTCCTTTTGCAGGTAGTCTTTGATGGTCTAAGGAAGTTTGATGGGAAGGAATTCAGGCAGCTATTACCAGGAGAATATACTCAAATGGCAGGACGTGCTGGCAGAAGAGGACTTGATAAGATTGGTACTGTCATTTTAATGTGTCGTGATGAACTCCCAGAGGAAAGCGATCTAAAGCATGTTACTGTTGGAAGTGCAACTCGTCTGGAGTCTCAGTTTAGGCTAACCTATATTATGATCCTACATCTCCTTCGAGTTGAAGAATTGAAGGTACACATGGCAATCATTTTCTTTTCTCTTGCAGTTTTCTGCTTTCTAGTAGCAGAAAGAGTGAGAATGAGATAAATCTATTTTGATAGAGATGTCAATTTGAGATCAGTTTAGAAGAGGGAACTCGATTTCTTAAATAAATGCAAGACTGATTCCTCTATTTGTCATCCTGCTACTCTGAAGATCCTGTTATTATTAAGATCAACTCTAATCTCATAGTAACGTCATTGCTGGGTTTGTTTTGCAACCAGAAAGTATGGTCATATTGGGAGATGTTGGACATGTGTCACTGGTCTTCTTTGATGGTCTAACTTATGTCTGACAGGATAACAAAGTATTAGTGTTTTTCTATAGATAGCAAACCATTCACATGCTTTTTCCAAATAACTTACATTTTTAAGAGGGATGGTTTATGAGATGGTATTAGAGTTTTTATGATCGAGGTGTAGTGTTTGATGTTTGTTGTGCCTTATTCTTCTACAAAAATTAAGTTTCAGCACAAGGTGCAAATGAACATTTTCATTGTCCATGCTTAAAGTTCAAAAAAGATTCTTGTGTGAGAGGACATATTAGATAGAAAACCATTCACATGCTCTTTAGCCAACAACTTTGAGAGATAAGAAAAGAGAGTGGAGATTCTGTGGAATTTTCTACAAAGGGGGATATTATATTGGTGGTGATGGGAGGTGAAAAGATGAGAATAGCAGAATTGGTGCTTGGGAAAGACTTGAACCTCTCAAACTCTAGTACTATTTTCTGATCTCATTTGTATCTTACTGGTATTGCACAAGCTTTTGAGTATACATATCATAGTATGTTCATTTTTCTTGTTCTTGTACTGGTTTCTGACAGTTAAAGTGGATTGGATTATGATTAATTGGGAGTTGATTCGAATCCAATAAGATATATTATTAGGACAACCATACTACATGGATATCAGGAATCAGTCACCAATCAATCACCCATATAGAAATACAGAATGAACCATATTTACATTTATAATCAAATTTCATAAATAATATAATCAAACTAAATTCACCTTTATAATCAGACTTTATAAACAATATAATCAAACTTAATTCACATTTATAATCAAAATACAAATAAAAATATAAAAGTACATAGGTGGCTGATTTCGGTATTCATGAAAAGTTTGATTATTCTGATGTGAAAACATTACTTTGCTATGAAAAGTGTGATTATTCTGCTGTGAAAAGTTTGATTATTTTGGTGGTTGATTAGTTGGAAAAATATGTGAAACACATGAATATACACTTTACGTGGTGGGTTCTTGGTGTTCATAGAGCATTTTTGGTTTTAGGAGGCAGTTGGATAAAGTGTAGAATGAAAGACTTCAAAGGGATATGTTCTGTTCTAATATATTACAACCTGTGCATGGTTCAACATGACCATTTAGTAAATGGTAATAACTCTCAGCAATATTGCAATTGCAGCCTCCATCATTACAAATTTAGTATTAATGAAAATACTATCATTAAATACAGATATTATTTTCAATTTATTTAAACAGTTTTAAGTTTCATCCCCTTTGATCGTGTCATAAAAATTTGACGGTGTTTTGCATTAGTTGTCATCTGATCTAGTTCATGTAGCTTATCAAACTTAACAGGGGGACAAGTCTTGGTTGTTATTTTTATTCTCAACTCTCTTGTTGAATTATTATCACATTCGTTGCAGGTCGAGGACATGCTAAAAAGAAGTTTTGCAGAATTCCATGCTCAAAAAAAACTTCCAGAAATGCAACAACTTTTGAAGTTAAAACTTAATCAGCCCACAAAAGCTATTGAGTAAGCCAATATCCTGTCCTTCTCTTCAGTATTATTGTCTCAGGCTTCCTTTCACATCTTTCATAAGAGAATCTTTTGGCCATCATAATTTATACTCGTATATTTAACTGCATCTCATGGTAGATGAGGATACTGTGCGTGTGTATTTGTACATAAGTGCAAGGGAGTTTTCATTCATCTATCTGCATGCATATGATCCTATTCCTTTCTCACCTCAGATGAGTGGGGGTTCCCTTTGATGAGATTTGTTATTAGGTGTCCTGATTGATTTTTAAATATTCACATTGATGACCAGTTATCAGCTGTCAGATTTTCCCCCTAGAATGTTGCTTATTTTATTTTTCTGTGATTTCTGATGCTTGCCTTTTCCCCCCTCCCAATTCAGATGTATAAAGGGCGAACCAACCATTGAAGAATACTATGATTTATATACAGAAGCTGAGACATACAGCAACCAAATATCAGAGGCAATAATGCAATCCCCTAATACACAACAATTTCTTACAACTGGAAGAGTTGTAGTCGTGAAATCAGAATCAGTGAGTTTTTATATCTTCTTCTAAAACAAAACTACTGAAACATAATTGAGTTGTGATGTGAATGAGGATAGCAGTGAAACTAAATTCTCATCAAACCCAACAACTCTCAGAGCTCAAACATTTATTCTTGCTTTGATTCACTAGTTTAAGTTTTTGATATGCATCTTCAAGTTGCAGGAATTAAAATAGTGGACCTAATGTGAATATGAAATACTTTCTTTATGTTGTTATGATGCTATAACTGCTTGTGAAGCTAGTTTAAGCCATAATGTAATGGAGTACTGTTTTCATAATATGTTCATTTATTGTCTTGGGATCGAAATCTCGAATTGCCATTTGATTCCTTGACAGTGTAACTGGAGCTTAACCTGTATGATAATTGATTTGCAGGCCCAAGATCATTTGCTTGGGGTGGTTGTGAAAACTCCTTCTCAAACTAACAAGTTATATATTGTTTTGGTGATTAAACCTGACATGCCATCCTCAGTGGAAAATGCAAGTGGTGGTGGTTCACAGAATCAAAGTAATGCATTTGACCAAGGTTATTTTGTCATGCCAAAATCAAAGCGTGGTATAGGAGATGAATATATTACATCTGTTTCTGCCCGCAAAGGAAGAGGTGTCATCAATATCAAATTGCCGTATCTTGGTTCTGCTAGTGGAATGGGCTATGAAGTCCGAGAAGTTGATAGCAAAGAGTTTCTATGCATTTGCAGTAGCAAAATTAAAATTGACCAAGTTGGACTTCTTGAAGATGTTAGTAACTCTGTTTATGCAAAGACAGTTCAACTTCTCCTGGAATTGAAATCAGATGGAAATAAGTATCCTCCAGCTCTGGATCCTGTGAAAGGTATTACCATTTACCATTCTGTGTTTCAAAAAAACTATTGAATTTGATCATTTTTTCTCTTGTCAATGCTGTCACTTGTACGTGGCTTTTTGGGCATGTTAAGTTGCAAAGGCATGAAACATGGCTGAATTATAGAAACCATTTCTTTGCAATCGATTTTTTAAACATTAGTTCCTACCTGTAAGCTGTAATGCTGATCGTTTCTACAGTTGAGGCTGTTTTTCACACTCATTTGGATTTAGGGACGTCTTCATCTTCTCTTGTAACATTTGGGCGAACAGTTCTGATTATAAAACCTAGGCTTAATCGAGTATCACTTTAAATTTGTTTCAGATCTTAAGCTGAGAGATGTGATACTTGTGCAAACATACCGCAAGTGGACTAAGTTGTTAGAAAAGATGTCTCAGAATCCGTGTCATGGGTGTATAAAATTGGAAGAGCACCTAAAGTTAGCTAAAGAGATGAAGAAGCACAAAGAAGAAGTACATGCTCTTCAGTTTCAAATTTCTGATGATGCACTTCAACAGATGCCTGACTTTCAGGGCCGGGTAAATTAAATAATTTCTTTAGGATTCATTAAAGTTAGTATACTGTAAAGTGAGAAATTAAGGTTTATTCACTGTTGGATTATTTGGTGAGACCTATATAGAATAGAAGTTATTGATATAATGATTAATAACCCTTCACTTACTACTTACTAAGACGATGGTAATCCTTGTTTTTTATGCTCAACTGTACTCTTTCTCCAGATAGATGTGCTGAAGGAAATTGGATGTATTGATGAAGACCTTGTTGTTCAAATGAAAGGACGTGTCGCCTGTGAGATGAATTCTGGGGAGGAGTTGATTTGCACTGAGTGCTTGTTTGAGAACCAACTGGATGATCTTGAACCAGAAGAAGCGGTGGCATTAATGTCTGCTTTTGTATTCCAGCAGAAGAACACATCTGACCCTTCGCTCACACCGACACTGGCCAAAGCAAGACAAAGGTAACTCACAATTGTGTATTTCTGAAATTCTATTTAAGCAACCTAGAAGCCTATGCCAAGTAAAGGCATCGATAATCATTCATATAACAAAATGTTTTCGTCTTGTGAAAGGCAGCTTAGTGTACAAGGCCTGTTGGTTTGGGTCTGGGAAATGCACATATCCTTGTATCCATAAAATCAAAGAGATTGTTTCTAAAATTTAAATCTGTTAGACTGACTTTCAATTCGCATGGCAGCAACCTTTACCATTACGTCATTTTATCTTGCTGCATTCAGACGTCAGATTGTAATGAAGAGTTGAATTTTATTATGAATTCCTGGTTTGATGTATTTGTTACAGATTGTACAATACAGCAATAAGGCTTGGGAAACTTCAAGCTCACTTCCATCTGCCGGTAAACCCGGAGGAGTATGCCCAAGAAAATCTCAAATTTGGTCTCGTTGAAGTGGTTTATGAATGGGCTAAGGTTTCTTTCTACAGACAATTACAGATTCAGTACTTCTACCATTGATTTGTTGTGATCCATTGTCAAATCTCTAATTTCCGTTGCAGGGTACTCCGTTTGCCGATATCTGTGAACTTACAAATGTTCCTGAAGGTCTGATAGTAAGGACAATTGTCAGGTTGGATGAGACCTGCCGCGAGTTCAAAAACTCTGCCGCTATTATGGGGAATTCTGCTCTCTGCAAAAAAATGGAGATAGCTTCTAATGCAATAAAGCGTGACATTGTATTTGCAGCTAGCTTGTATATTACAGGCGTATGATCATTATTGAAAATGTTAATGTTAGGTTTAGTAATGCTTGTACATAATGAATTCATAGCAATTCTTGTAGCTCCTTTTGTAAAAACCTTACCACTTCTTTTACCCCCCCTTCCTGTCTCTTACTCTTAATGAATCCTTATTTCTGACAATATTTAAACAAAATGGCTGGTCATGATGTGAGTGTTTTGGATTTTTCAAGCAAAGTCGATCTGCATATTAAGAAAAAAACATTTCTGGATCCAGGAAAGTCAACTGGATAATAGTCATCTCTTATCTCTTGTATAAAATGTTTGTTGTGTGAGAATAGTTTAGTTGTTGATTTTAAATATATGGTTAAACTCTTTACTTATTTATATACAATAATTAAGATTGATTTGATACATACTATATAATTTTTTTTAAGAAAAAAGCTGTATAAAAAAAGCCAACAGCAAAGCTCCAAACGTCATCCTGTAGGAGTTGGGCAACCACTTCAGGAGGAGTATGAGAATTTATTTTCAAGATTTTCAAGTGAATGAGAAGTTTTCTACTTATTTTTATTCCTTGGACAAATACATTTTAATATTATCTGACTAATCCTTTTCATTTATTGATATATTCTGAAAATATCAAGCAACCTAACAATAATGAGGGATTTGATTAATAACCATTGTTTGTCCTCTTGCTCCTAATGTTTGACATTTATTTTAACAGTAATGTAAGAAGATCAATGTAGTTCGAATATCATAAATAAAATAGGTGTTTATTTACTTGACACCAATAAAATTCATGAACAAATAAGAAAATATTTATGTATATGTCCGTGTGTATGGATATATCTATTATGTATGTCAAAAACAATGTGCCACTGCATATGTTAAATGTCAATAATTTATCTCTTCACAAAAACTTATTTTTATTTCTTTATTTTATACATCCTTTAATATATTTTTTTATTAAATTTAAAAATTATATATTTAAAATTTTTATTAATTGATTATTGAGTAATTTTTATTCATTCCTCCAAAATTTCTCAAAATCAAATTTGTGCAAGAAGCCAAGAACTAACGTGCTTACACCAACTACTTGGCTGGTCTTTATCCAATATTGACTTTTGGAATTTCCTTGATTTCCTTATTATGAGTGTAAGGATTAGGAACAACATTTTTTTCTCCACGTTTTAATTTTTCTATATTTGTCAAGTATAAAATTTAAAATATCTATCTATTTATAATACTAAAGAAAAATATTATATGACCAATACGTTTCTCTTGATTTTGCTTTGTAATTGAACCAATACTAGTCAACTGTCTAACTTTAGTCTAACTAGGTAACTAAATATTTATTTAACCCTCACCTTGTGGAGGGTTTAAGAGTTATGATTTAGAATTTATGGTGTCTATGGCCGACTCTAAAGGCGAAGTTGTGGTGGTGTTGGGAGGGAAAAAAATGATGAGAAAGAAGATTATTAATAAAAATGTAAATAAATAAATAAATTAAATATCAGAAAAAATGAGTTGAAATTGAACACAAAATTGGTTCCCTAGCTGGATTTTTTTGGTAACTCATCTAAAAAGTAATTAGATTAATTGAAATTAGTGTGAGTCAAAAACCCTTTAAAAAAATAAGTTGAATTTTGACAAACTTAAAAGATAAGCAAAAACTATTGGTCTTAATCTTATGTTATTTATTATACATTTAAACCAACTTGTACGTGAAGAAAAAGCAGTGTCTAGACATTATTATCCTAAATATTTAATGTTTTGTTTAGAATGGAAAAAAGAGTGCAAACTCAAAGTCAATTAATTGTCTCAGCATTAAAACAAAGTACGAGAGAAAGAATATTTAAAAATAAAAAATTATATTTTATTTTTTTAAATAAAAATTTAAAATTTAAAGAATTCAAATTCATAAAAAGATACCATAGAATGATTTATGATTGTATGAGTTCAATAAATTAACATAAAAATACACTACTTTTCGTGCAAGAAAAATCCAAATAACATAATTTAATTATTAAATCATTGATGTGGGGATATATACCGATATAGTACAGTACGATGACGATCTTTATGCAGGATTAGAAAAAAGATTAAAAAAAATTAAAAAAAAAAAGATAGATTCAAAGTCAAAATATTGGCCCCCCGGAATGAGTAGTCAAAGATTTAATAAGATTCCATTGTGTTGAGGCAAACATGTTCCATTTCAATTACATGTCCCAGTTTGTTGAAAATTTGTTTCCTTAAATATTATTATTCATCTCATTTCCCAGGTTCAACTGCATGCATGGAGACACCTAAATTCAGCACAGGCTTTGTTTTTTGTTTATTCTTGTTTTGTGTTCATGCAGCATTGGTCTTTGCTTCAACCTCAAATGTATGATACTTCTTCCCTATCTCTCTCATACTCTTTTCTTTTTTTTTTAATAAATTAGTTTTGTAACCAAATTTTCTCTTTCAAGTTTATTTATATGTTAAAAGAAGTTGAAATAGAGTTTTTATTTTACAAATTGAAAAAAAAAAAGTAGAGTTAAGTAGTAAATATTAAAAAAAATCTATAACCTTTATTTTGAGAATTTTTAGGGTATATAAGTATTGGTGGAAGAAAATGGGCTCCTTAAATTCTTACAAATTAGTAAATAAAATTTAATTTTCAAATTGATTTTTCTTGATTTTAGTGGCAACATTCACAAGATTGGTTGAACCATGGTGGAGATTTGTTCAACAGAAGATATGGCTATAAAGAGTTTAAGATCAGTCCCAAAACAGCACCAAACCTAAGTTTGAAGTGGAAATTCTATGCAGGAAAAGATATAACTGCAACACCAGCAATATATGAAGATACCCTTTATTTTCCAAGTTGGAATGGTAACATATATGCAGTGAATGAAACAAATGGATCCCTTATTTGGAAGCAGAACTTGCATGAATTAACAGGTCTAAATGCAACTGGATTAGTGCTCAATGTGAATTGGACAGTGTCAAGATCAACTCCTACAATAGTTGGTGATCATGATTTATTGATGGTTGGAATTTATGGCCCTGCTGCAGTTATTGGTCTAAACAGAACAAATGGTAAGATTTTGTGGTTAACCTATTTGGATCATCATCCTGCAGCACTTATCACCATGTCTGGAACATACTACAAAGGGTTAGTATATGAATAATAATACCCTTTATATGTTTGCTGCTATTCTATTTTTGGATTGATAAGGTTTTTTTAATTATTCTTGAAGTTTTATAATTTTGAATCAAGACTTATAATTCAAACATTTCTAATTTGATTTTTATACTGAAGAAAGAATTTTCCATAAGTTTCTTTTAATTGTGATTAAGTCCCTTTGTACAATTTATTTCCTACTGTCTAACATGGAGTTTAACTACAATATTTTAAATTAAAAGTCTAGTTGAAATAAAATTGTTTATATGCTATAAGATTTTGATATGAAGTATTTTAATTACAAGATCTTAATTAAAAAGATTTCTATTGTAACACAAAGTCAACCATCTGAAAATGTTAGAAAACAGCAAATCCTTGTTCAGTTGTTGATAATAAATATATTACTATGCAATATGCCTTAAATATGAGATGACATAAATTTTATTTTGCATCAAGAGGTATACTCTATGATTGTTCAAAGAATATGATGAGCTACAAGCTTGGTCTAAGTTTAAAACTCAACATAATGCAAGTTCTTACCCAATCTAAGTTGCAAACCAGAATTGAACAAATGTGGCAATATTTTTGTCTTACACTTTCAATTGAATTCTGAATTACTTATGGTGCATTGGTATCCATTAGAGGTTACTATGTTGGAACATCATCACTAGAAGAAGGTGAAACCATTGAAGGATGCTGCATATTTCGAGGCAGCATGGCGAAACTTGATGCCTTATCCGGCGCCATCATATGGCAAACCTACATGTTACCGGATAACAATGGCACGGTAGGAGGGTATGCAGGAGCAGCCATATGGGGTAGCAGCCCCTCCATTGATGCTCAAAGAAACCATGTCTACATTGCCACTGGGAACCTCTACTCTGCGCCGCGACGAATACTTGAGTGTCAAGAAAGGCAGAGCAACAGAACAGTGCCTACTGAACCTGATGAGTGTGTTGAGCCTGAAAACCACTCCAATTCAATCTTGGCCCTTGATTTGGACACTGGAAAGATCCAATGGTACCGGCAACTAGGAGGGTATGATGTATGGTTTTATCAATGCAACAATGCTTCAATTCCTGGTTGTCCTCCTTCTGGTCCTACCCCTGATGCTGATTTTGGTGAGGCACCAATGATGTTGAGTGTATATGTTAATGGAACCAAGAAAGATGTTGTTGCTGCTGTTCAGAAAAGTGGCTATGCATGGGCTTTGGATCGCAGCAATGGCAACATTACTTGGTTTACGGTATGATCTGAAAACGATTTGAATGAAAGACTAGCTTAACTCAAGTGCAAGTCACACTAAAATGTTTATGACATAGATAAAGCAATTAGAATGATAATGAAATCAATTATAATAGTAACTCATTACCCAATGAAGTGATAAATGAAAACCTCAACCACATTTCAAGATTACACAAAGTCAAATCCTATCATAACAAATTTATTTATCCTGTATCAATAACTCTGTTATATCATAACAAATTCATGCTTTTCATAATTCTAACCACAGATAAAAAATGTTATGTATACAAAAAAAAAATCAGTTACTAAATCAATCATTATATATTTGTATATAATATATTTAACTTGTTTTCAATTTGTATTTTATATTTTAACATGTATTCTATATAGACACTGATGTGATGACTGATTTTTTGTTTACACGTAGTATGGTTGAAGCTTACATGTAGAGCAGTAACAAATGAATGCATAAAACATTCACACTTTTGAGCTTTGCCCCTTTTGCAGGAAGCTGGACCAGGGGGACTAGCAGGAGGAGGAACATGGGGTGCGGCGACGGACGAAAGGAGAGTTTACACAAACATTGCAAATTCCGGGGCCAAAAACTTCACTCTTGCACCATCAAACAGAACCACAACTAGTGGTGGTTGGGTGGCAATGGATGCAAGTAATGGGAAAATTGTATGGTCCACTGCTAATCCTAGTAACAGCACTTCTAATGGACCTGTTAGTGTTGCAAATGATGTTGTCTTTGCTGGATCAATAGACCTATTGGGGTCAATATATGCAATGAATGCAAAAAATGGGAAGATTTTGTGGTCCTACAAAACTGGAGCAAGTGTGTATGGAGGCATGTCAATTAGCAACGGTTGCATATATGTTGGCAGTGGTTATAATGTTAGTTTGGGGTTTCCTAACTTGTCGGGTGGAACCTCGTTATCTGCATTTTGTGTCTAAGAACTTTACATCATATATTGTTAAGTACTCCACTCACTGTGAGTAATGTAAACTTTTTTCAATAAAATTATCAAGAAAAGTAAATTATACCATAGAATGTGAAGCTATATTGAATGATATTATCTTTTGAAATTTGTTCTATCAATTTTGATGGTGTTGGTTTTATCTAGCCCATGTCATCACTGTTAGAATTTGATGCATGGATTCAATAGTTTCTGGCTTAACAGTAAACACTTAATCCAAGAAGTTGGATATTATCCATATCGGTTGAAACTCTGAATGCTTAAACAACTTGGGCTGATCTAGTGATTAGTTCACTAGTTCATTTAAGCAAGTATCGGAGTTTGAATCCCACATTGTAGATGTAGTAACCTATTTTAGATTCGCGACGGATTAGTCCTAGGCTTGCCGGACGGACGGATATCGTGAATGCTTAACTTGGATCTATTCTTGTTATTGATCCTATTTTTCCCCCCTTCACTCTGTTGTTGGTCTGCTGTTGCTTACTAATTGAACAACCTGCATTATTCTATGAGTAAGCATGTTTATGAATGTTTGTTGTATGTTGAAAGGAGCTACTCATTGAAATTTTATGTTCACTTTATAGTATGCTGCATTTGATGATTTGTTATATGATAATAAATTAAAAGGAATATAGCTGAAGTTATTGACCTTGTGTTATATGTCACTTTCTGATAATAGATTACTTAAACAATCCTCTGCATCTAGTTTGGCAACTCTATGTTTCCAGTACTATTTATAGGAGCCAGGAATTGAAGTCTTCTTTGTAGGCTTCTATTCTTTTTCCATTGTTTTTCATTTTTCCATGGAACTCAAATAGAGCTGAATTAGAGTGTACTTGTTGAACTACAGGCAACGATGGCAGCAGAGAAGTTGAAACGGCAGGCCATGGAAAATGTTTTGAGATACCTTATTCAACAACTAAGAGTTGCTGCATGGTTGAATTCCTTGGTATGCATCCTGAGTTTAAGAAATGTGCTTATATTTCGTCTACAATTTATTAGTGTTTTGAATCAAATAGACATATGATTTATCATCAAAGCATGAATGTATCATAACGTGAAACTCATATGCCAACAACGTCTCCATAGCTGCCAAAAATTTCTATTGACGGACTCATCACCATAAACTTGAATACTATTCTTATCAGTCCAACCACCTCCAAACATGCCCCATAAAATTATTCTTAATAGAAATGTGAGAAATGTTGATCCAATCAAATATTATAAAATAGAACAAAATAATACATGCCTGTTTTAAATTAAGCTCTTTTTCTACAACTTTAAATGAACATTGAATTTGCATAACAATAATAATAAACTTGGAAACCGATAATAATTCTTTTATAATTTGCTTTAATGGCGTAGGAGAAGGTCAAATTAAAATATATAAAATACTAAATGCCCAATTCACTAATTAATATAATTTATTAAATAAAAATAAAATTACTCTATTTTCAGTTTTTCACTCACCAATTAATTTATCCCACTAATTTCACTAATTACTAAACAATAAGATAAAATTATATTAATAATTATTTCAAAATCTAAAAATATACCTATTATAAAGAGAATTGTGTGGGTTAAAAAAATTATTACTTGGTGATTCTAAAAAATGACTTTAGAGATTAAATTTTGATATAATTTTTTGCAAATATTATTAGCAAAATAAGATCTTTTTATCCTTAAAATTTAGTAATTTTATATCAATTGATTTATTTTAAAATTTTTTTATTGTGAATGACTAATTTTAAAAAAAACTTAGATATCAAATTTTACTCCAAATTTTTTTAGTATATTTTTTAAATATTTATTCAAATATTACTACAAAAATTCAGATTAAATAAACAAATTGCATGTTTGTTAAATATAAAATTTTTTGTTATTTATAAGAAAATAATATTTATTAATTTTTTCTGTTACATCTTCAAACCATTCTAAAACTATTTTGTCGAGCACTAAATTGATATTTAATTCTTTATCAAATTTTTTAATGCTTCGAACCCTATATTCATGTCACTTGCATCACAAAAGAAAAAAAAAAGCAATCATGGATCCAAATCCACTATAATCAATGCAAAGGGTATTTTGGTCTTTTAATATTAAATTAAATTTTATTTTTTAATATATGTAAACAACATATAACTCATATGGTATTTGTCTTTCTTCTTGGTATATAGAGGCCTCGAATTTAAACTTCTTCTAGTGTAATAAAAAGAAAAAGTCACAAAAGGATATTTTCATTTTTTTAATTAATATTTAAATGAATATTATAGAATTTAGAAGTAACATTCTAAAAAGGTAATTTTTTTAAAAAATAAATTCAAATTTTTTTAATATTTAAAACAATTAAATAACTCTAATTTTAAAAGAATATTTTTATCTTTTTAAAATTAGTTGAAAATAAATTTTAGTTCTTTTAAAATTAAACTAAATTTCTAATTCAAACTAAATATCCTTAATCATAAAAGGTATTTTAGTCTTTTATGTATATGTTTACTTCTAAGTTTAAAAGAGTTATCTAATGAGATATTTCAAATTATTTTTAGTAAATAATTACACAAATATAAAAGTATGTGTTGAAATTTCTTAAACAAATATTTATTTTAGATCAAATTAAATTTAAAATGGATAATAATTTTTTTAAAACTATATTTCACTTTATAAGTTTACTTTTATCAAAAGTGGGAATGACCCAATTATAATTTGTCTTTTAAATTTGGTCAATATCTTTTCACATTTAACATTTTATAGAATTTATATACAAACTAATTATTTTACTAAAAAATTATTGGAATATGAAATGCTCCAAATTAGCCATATAACATTTTAAATGTGTCCATAAAATAATTCATCCCTTACATTTTAGTTCTTTACCGTAGAGTGGTCCATATAATAGATATGTCAAAAGAGATTTCTTAATTATCTTGTGCTCCAAGCAACTTTACAAAACATAAACCCTTCATTTCACTTCATAGGGTTTTTCCCTTCTTACTTAAATAAACAATCCTCTGCTAGGGTTGCATTCTATTAACTACCATATTTTTTTGTTCCAAAGTCTTCAACTTTTGCTCCTGCAAATTCTTATTCTACAATGCCCACTAAATCTTCAGATGCTGCCAACAAAAGGGTACCCCAAAAAAGAGTTTTTTCCTCTTCAACATTATTCAGCCATGTTCATCTATTCAACAACAACAAGAGAGCTAAGGTAGAAAAGAGTGAAGAAGGTTCAAGGATGAAGAAGGGTACTACTACTGAGGCTGCAAAAATCATTGATTTTGAGGAGAAGAAACGAAGTTCTTCAGGTATGGATCGATTCAAGAAGATGCAATGTTCAGTAACGCTGAGAAGGTTATTGGTTCATCCAGATGGAGTGTATTTCAAGAAAGGAAAGGCTTTGCGGATTCATGATGATTCAAAGCCTTTGATGGATTTGGAGAGTGTTCAATCGAAGCTACGGAACGATTTGTACAAGAAAACTGATCAATTTGCTTCGGATATCAGAACGGTGTTTCGCAATGCCATGTCCTGGTACCCTTCGAGGCATGAAGTTCATCGAACCGCCGCGAAGTTAAGCGATCTTTTCGAGACAAAGTGGAAGGATTTGGAGGGAAGATGGCTAGCTGAGAAGGAAAACAAGTTAGAGAAAAAAGAAAAAAAGCCAAATTCAAAGCCTTTGAAATTGAATGCAGGGGAGAAAAGGAAACAACTTTCTGATTCAGATTTGTCCATTGCTACTGCTGAAGCTAAATTGATATTGGAGAAGAAGAAAGCCAATGAAGCTACACAACAGAACAGAGTTTGCTTGCAAAGGAAGAAACAGAGGGAGATGATGCAGAAAATGGAGAGAACAATTTTCTTTGATGATGCTTTCAAGTCCTTTCAGGATTTGGAAAACTTGTGTGGCCATTCACTGACACATTATTGCACAAAGGAAAATTCACTGCTGAAGAACCTCACAGGTTTGGTTCTTAAGGAAAAAGATTTTTAAGGGAACAACATTCTTAGTGAGGATTTGGAAGAAGGAGAAGTCTTTTGATATTGTTCAATTTTGAGTAGTATTTGATTGTAGTTAATTTGGAAGTAACTTGAAACAATTGTAAGTATTATGTTAGCATCAATGACATTGTTTATATTCATTAATGTTTTTTGGTAGTTACTCTCATAGTGCTGATTTCATAGGTCAAAAACTTGTTCATTTATGTCCAATTCTATATGCTAGTTGGGCATGTTCAATATTTTTGCATGTGTTGGACTCACCAAAAATAAAACCTGTCACATATAATCATTATAAAGCAGGTCCATAAAAAGAAAAAGAAAAATAAATCATTATATTATAGAGATAATATTTACATGAATCAACATTTCAGTTGTGCAGAGTCTATTACAGTATTGCTATACTGTAGTATTGCATGATATTTTGGGTGGTGTTACCATTAGTATTAAGTTACATTAGCTTATGGTTCTGTCAAAATTATATAGCATGTACTCCACACAAAAAAAACCATATTGCTTGTTAATTAGATGTTTTGATTCTGTTTTATTAGGTAAATTAGTTATAGTTCTGTTACTATCAGAAAAAAAACACATCTTAGTAATGGAAAGATACCCACGAACGAGATGAATCGGACCCTCAAATCGGTCCGGTCCAGTAATATGACCGTTTAAAGTAAAGAGACATTAAAAATTGAACAAAACTACAGAGACATCTATAATAATTTAGCCTAAACTTTTTCCCCAAAGCCAACTTGTTCAGTTGTTGATAACATATATTGCATCAAGAGTTATACTCTATGATTGTTCAAAGAATTAGATGAGCTACAAGTTTGGTCTAAGTTTAAGACTCAATATTATGCAAGTTCTTAATCTAAGTTGCAAATCAGAATTGAACAAATGTGACAACTATTTTTATCTTACACTTTCAAATGAATTCTGAATTACTTATGGTGCGTTCATATCCATTAGAGGTTACTATGTTGGAACAGCATCAGAAGAAGAACGTGAAACCATTGAAAGATGCTGCATATTTCGAGGTAGCATGGCGAAACTTGATGCCTTATCCGGCGCCATCATATGGCAAACCTACATGTTACCGGATAACAATGGCATGGTAGGAGGGTATGCAGGAGCAGCCATATGGGGTAGCAGCCCCTCCATTGATGCTCAAAGAAACCATGTCTACATTGCCACCGGGAACCTCTACTCTGCGCCGCGACGAATACTTGAGTGTCAAGAAAGGCAGAGCAACAGAACAGTGCCTACTGAACCTGATGAGTGTGTTGAGCCTGAAAACCACTCCGATTCAATCTTGGCCCTTGATTTGGACACTGGAAAGATCGAATGGTACCGGCAACTAGGAGGGTATGATGTGTGGTTTTATCAATGCAACAATGCTTCAATTCCTGGTTGTCCTCCTTCTGGTCCTACTCCTGATGCTGATTTTGGTGAGGCACCAATGATGTTGAGTGTATGTGTCAATGGAACTAAGAAAGATCTTGTTGCTGCTGTTCAGAAAAGTGGCTATGCATGGGCTTTGGATCGCAACAATGGCAACATTACTTGGTTTACGGTAAGACCTGAAAACGTTTATGACATAGATAAAGCAATTAGAATCATAAATGAAATCAATTATAATTGTAACTCATTACCTAAAATGTTCATGCTTTTCATAATTCTAACAGTAGATAAAAAATGTTGTATACACAAAAATAATCAGTCACTAAATCAATCATTATATATTCGTATATAAGATACATTTAACTTGTTTTCAATGTATATTTTATATTTTAACATATATTTTATACGGACACTGATTTGTTTATACGTGGTATGGTTGAAGCTTACATATAGAGCAGTAACTAATGAATGCATAAAACATTCACACTTTTGAGCTTTGCCCCTTTTGCAGGAGGCTGGACCAGGCGGACTATCAGGAGGAGGATCATGGGGTGCGGCGACGGACGAAAGGAGAGTTTACACAAACATTGTAAATTCCGAAGCCAAAAACTTCACTCTTGCACCATCAAACAGAACCACAACTAGTGGTGGTTGGGTGGCAATGGATGCAAGTAATGGGAAAATTGTATGGTCCACTGCTAATCCTAGCAACAGCACTTCTAATGGACCTGTTAGTGTTGCAAATGATGTTGTCTTTGCTGGATCAGTAGACCTATTGGGGTCAATATATGCAATGAATGCAAAAAATGGGAAGATTTTGTGGTCCTACGAAACTGGAGCAAGTATGGAGGCATGTCGATTAGCAACGGTTGCGTATATGTTGGCAGTGGTTATAATGTTAGTTTGTACTTTCCTAGCTTCTCAGGTGGAACCTCGCTATTTGCATTCTGCGTCTTAGAGAAATATTAAATGAGGAGTACTAGGGGGTAGCACTTTTGTTAAATTCTGGCCAATATTTAACCATCAAAAGGAAATTGAATGATTCTATATCATTAGATGCAATCTCACACCATTAAAAACATCATTGATGACTAATTAATGGCTAAAAAATACAAAATCTACTGTCCCATAGACTTTCTCATATTAAATAGTCATCGGAATTTATTATTTTTGTTCAACAGTTAGTAATTAATATTTAAAAGTGTGGACTAAAAATATATAAGAAAGTTTAAGGGCCAGCAATTTTGTTAAAATTTGGCCAGTACTTAACCATCAAAAGTAAAATAAGTAATTCTGGATCATTGGATATAATCTCCCACCATTAAATACACTTATGATGGTTGATTGATGGCTATATATATCACAATTTCTGCTTGTTCCCTAGCATTCTTCAAAATATATTGTTGAATTACTAGGATAAAAGAATAAGACAGAAATTATTTTTAATATAAAAATAAAGATGGTATTTTAGTTGAATATTGATATTTAAAATATATAGTATTCAACACGTTCCTCACGTGTTGGCCAGAATGCTGCCACGTATTCAACACGTTCCCACGTGTTGACTTCTCACCTACAAAATCCACTTATCTGTAATTATACCAAATAATCATATTTCTAAAAAAATACCAATATTTTTTCTATATAAAAAAAAATCAGCCAAAATAAGATGATAATTAAAATTGTTGGTTAAAAATAATAAATTTTGTTAGTCCTTAAATTTTTCTTATATTATTATTATGTACTTCATTCACTCACTGAGAGTAATGTAAAGCTTTATTAATAAATTTATCAAGAAAAATAAATTATACCAAAGAATGTGAAGCTATATTGAATGATATATTATCTTTTGAAATTTGTTCTATCAATTTTAATGGTATTGGTTTTATTTGGCCAATGTCACTTAATCCAAGAAGTTGGATATTATTCATATCAATTGAACTTCTGAATCCTTAACTTGGCAGGGTTAGAACCTTTATCACAAGCCTAAACTTTATATTAAAACCATGTTTTCACTAAAATTATTTGTGAAATAAAAAATATTACATAAGTAAATAATTTTGAATAACTATATACGTACAAACTATACAGGAGCCAGGAATTGAAGTCTTCTTTGTATCCTTTTTTTTTTTGGTGACTCTTCTTTGTATACTTCTATTATATTCTTTTTCCTTTGTTTATCTGCAATTATCTAGCAGAAAATCAGAATGCATTATTTCCTAATAAGCTCGGCCTCTGATGAGTGGCACTGTTCTTAATTTTATCTTACAGTTATGAATTAATATTCTAATTGTTTATATAAGTTAAAAAAAAAATTGTTTTGATTCTCAGTTATGATCATGGCTGTGTATTCTGTGTACAATACATCCTAAGTGTACGAAATGTGCTTATGTTTCTTCTACAATTTATTTAGTTAATGCCCACGACTCTTTTTTTTAGTTTGCTAAACATATGTATTATGTAATAAAATTCTAATACTAGACCTTTATAATATTTTAGCTTTTTTTTTTTGACTTTTTGATATAATTGTATTCATTCGTTATATCATTTATATATTATATCTTTTTTTTAATTAATATTTTTTAATATTATTTAGTTGTGATATGTTAAAAATGTATAGTACTAACTATTATAGTAAGTCATAAAAAATAAAATTAAAAAATTGAATATTAATTTTAATTAATATCATGTCCTTTATAATATTTTTTGTTTTTTTTTTATTTTTAGTGTAATTGTATTCATTAATTATATTATTCAATTTCTTTTTCCTTTCAACTAATTTTTTATATTTTTTAATATTATTTAATTGTAATATTATTGAAAATACATAGTATTATCGTAAATCATAAAAAATAAAATTAAAAAATTGAATGTTAATTTCGACTATTAAAACATTATTTTTAAAATTCTGTTTCATCTAATAGTTTTATATTTGTACTATAATAATATTTAAATATATTTTAGAAAAATAAATAAATAAAAATAACTACTTAGAAGAATAAAAACAAAAATAATAATACGAAATCAAACAAATAAATTTGAATGAGTATTTTCATAATTTTACTTAAATTTAAATTTATGTATAAAATTTTAATTATAAAATTATTAAATTTTAAATTAATTTATATAATTTTATACGGTATATATCTATTTAGTCACAAAAAAAAATTACGGTATATATCTATTTTATTTTCGCGCAACAAACATGTCTAAATGTAGTGTATATTATTCTTTTAAACACACTTTAACGACACTCAAGTATTAGAGGTCAAACATAAAATCTGAAACAACTACACCACCCGTTTGTATATCTAATTACTAATTAGATACATAATTCAGATGTCAAAGAGTCACAAATCTTGGATCATAATAGAAACAGGAGAGCAGAACAAGGGAGAAACACCCTCTAATCACTAGTAGGTAGTAATATCTTTGTCTCACGTGAGACTATTAACATCAGTTCGCAAGAGGATTGAGCACCTGCCCAATAAAGAGGACACTTCCACTCAGATCTTCTCTGATGAGGAACAAGAATGGGTGATCAGCTACAAAGTCTATCTTGGTTGGAAATCGGACACTACCAGTCGATTTCATGGTCATGGCACTGGCTGCTGCAGCTTCAGTTCCTTCCTCATTTACTTCAACAAATGACTTGTGATATATGCTGGAAACATACAGATTCTGACTCACAAAAGAATCCACCATTTCTGTCAAATCTCCATCTTTGAAAGGCAACACCACTCCTAGCTCCTTCAATACATTCGAAGCTTCTAACCCAAAAGAAATCTTGAATTTTGGAATCCTGAAGTCACCTACTGAAACTTCTTGATAAGGAAGCTTGCGTTCCAAGAAACCGCGTTCAGAACTCACCTTCTCAAGCAAAGCCGACACCCCATCTATTGCATCAGGAAGGAGCACGTACATGGAGAAAAGGCGCTTATCTTCTCCCTTCTTGTAAGAAAGGCGAAGCACTTTGAAACCATCAAAAGCACTAATTACCTGTTTCTTCTTGCTGACCATGAAGGGGGCTTTAACCGAGCTTCCATCAAGAAGGTGAAAGTCGTGGTCCTTTGACATTTGTGCATCAAACTTCTCAGCCCATGCACCTTTGAAGTATATTGCATTTGCAAAGATGAGCCTGGTTGAGCCGTCCACTGACTCGGCTGGAAGGACCTCCTTAATGAGGCCATTTGTCTCCTTTTCAGCCCAAGAATTAACTTCCTTGCTCACTTCAACAGCCTTTAAACCCACAATCAAATTTGAGATCAATTCATCAAATGCCAACAGAGCAAGTTAAAGCTTTTCGCTAATCTTAATATGTTTATATAGAGAATGATCAAATTTTATACTAGACAATAATTGATCCTCTTGCTGATCAAAAAGCAAGATTTAAACCTTGAGTCAATTCCTAATGTCCTATGTTCAAAAGCTATAAATTTCAGAATAACAGTACAAAATAGTGAGTTAGAGATTACCGATTAACTTAATTAGTCAGTTATGTATATTATATTATTCGGATCAATAAACATTTGTGCTAAATTAGGTCATGAACTCGTTCGGGGAAAAATGCGCAAGTCTGTGAAGCTAAAATGCTAAATTAAAGCAGTAATTATCACAGTGAAGTATGAAAGATGGAGATTTGAACCTTTCTCTGGAAATCAACAGAAGCCAAAACAGCCTTATAATCGTTGTTGACGAGTTGTTTGAAGGAAGGGTTGAGAGAAAGGGAGTGATCAACCCAAGCACCATTGGCGAATGAGAGGCGAGGGCCGCCGACGGGAGCGGCGTCGGCGAGGACGATGGTGACAAGATGAGACACGGAGGAGGTGAGATTGTCGGTGGAGTTCGATCGGAGAAAGGAGAGAATCTGATCGCGTGTGGGACCCTTGGAAGCAGCAGCGATGACGCTGAGCACGACGTGGAGCGATAAGGGCGAAAAGACTATGTTGTTGTTGCCAGAGTGGTTGGATAGTATGTGGTTGGCGATGCTGAACGCGACGTCATTTTGGTTGGTGATGGATTCGCGAAGGTCCATTGTTGTGTTGGCGGAGACTGTGAGACAGTGAGAGTGAGATGTGGGAAGAAGACAAAAAGGAATGTTCTTGTATGCTAACCGCCCCGAAATAAAGAATCGAGCTCGTCTCCTTATTTTTAGGGGAGGTATAGTTCGACAAAAGAGTGTCTCATTGACTCTGTTGTCAAAAGGAATAATACATTGGGATATATATAGATATTAAAAGAATTAAAATAATAAAAATATATAATCTTATAATTAATATACAGATATTTTATATAATATAAATGATACTAATTGATTTTAATTGATTCTAATTATTTTTTAATATTTTTAGGAGTGGCAAAGCAGGTCGACTTGCTCCAATCTATCTCGTCTAGACCTGCGCTATAAACGGACGAGTCGGTCCGTACTACCAATTAAGATGGATTCAAAATACTACTCCGTCTCGTTTTATGACGGATTGGCGAGTTGGCGGATTAATCCACTTGATTTTTTTAAATAAAATTCATTAAAATTAATAAAAAAATAATAATTAAAATAGTCAAATTATAATACTATTTTTTTAATTTTTAACTTCAATAAAATTATTCAAAATAATATTTATCAATAGAAGCATCTTTATTTTAGAAAATAAGTCATATAATTTGAACATATATACGAAATTGTAAAATAAAATAAATAAAGTTAATAACTAAAAGAAGAATAAAAATAAAAATAAAAAGTTTTTAAAAATTATATAATTATTAATTTTGCAGCAGTAATCACTCTTTTATTTTAAAAAAATAAAAGCCTTAGGCCAGCCGGCCGGCCCACCCCGCCCCGCCAAAACCTCCAAATTTGGTGGTGCAGGTTTGGGGATTTTCTTTATTTGGCGGGTTCCAAATTCTTACCCGACCTGTCTTTTTTAGCGAGTTTGACGGGTCAGTAAAGTCCGAAAACTCAAGTGGAAGCTAAGAATACCATCTTGAGTTTGGATACCAGAGTCCGAAAACAAGTAGGATGATGAATCCTGATGAAGATGTCAGCAGTCTAATTCAGAGTTCCAACAGCGACGAGGCGAACCGTAAACTCCGTAAAATTAATAAATAATTAGCTAATAAATTAATTATTATTCAAAAAAATTAGAAAAATTAACTTTTATAATTTAGAGGAGTAGAAATATTAAAAATATGAATTTTGACACTAATTTTAAAGATTTTGACCCAAAATTAGACTAACAGACCGAATCAATTACACCAAACTCAAACCAGCCCAAGGCCCACCCTATAAACAGACCGTGAGCTTTTTTTCCTTGTAGACACTCGTGCAAACACATTGAGGAAAGGGAATTAATGCTAAAACCCTAACCCTCATCACCGAAAATTCAATTGTCCATAACTTTCAATCCGGAACTTTGATTGAAGAACCGTCAGTGACTACGTGTTTGTCTCGAAAATTTCTTCAATTCTATTCAAACAAAGTGATAAGAAATTAGCATTTCCTCTCCAGTTCTCCCTCTCCTCAATTTCGTGATTTTAGGGTTTGGATATTGAAAAATTGAATGATTTTGATGGTTTATGTGAACTATAGCAGTGAAAATTACTGGGTTTTGTCCAATTGATCCGTGGGTAAGGTAAAAAAACTGTTAAACCGTTGTGAATCATTGAATTAGTTAACTCTATTATGATTATAATGATATTTTATGAAATAGATTGTGTTCTGGTTGATTTGGGGTTCAATTGGGCGGTTTGAAACGAAATCCGGGTAATTAAGTTTGAGGAATTGATGTTTGGAAGCTTGAAGCTTGTAAAAAGAGAGGTTTTTGAGGTGCTCCGAGCTTAGGTAGGAATCGGCCAAAGTATGGTTTTAGTTTCTCGTAGTTAATGTTTAATGTCAAGTGAAAACTTAGGCTAGAAGACCTCAAGATAGGAATGAACTGAATAAATTATTGATGGATTGTGAAAATAGTATATGATGTGTGATTTGATTTTGTGAACGGTTTGTTATTAGAGTTGGTTGATTTGTAGAAAAGATTTAATATTGGAATTAGTTTGGTTTTGAAATAATTTGATATTGAAAATTATTTGAATGACTGGAGGGTGTTTGGTTTGGTGGTTGGGACCCTTGAGGGGTGACAAAAGTCTAAATTTTAGAGGAGGTGCTGTCGAAGTTTTTATGGAAGTGGTTATTTAAGAAGATTTGTGTTTAAGGATTTTAAGATTCGATTTTGAGTTATTAAGAAAACGATTACGCTTTGTGTTTGATTTATTTAGAAAATAATGAATTAAGTTTTGAGTATGAATTTTTTATAAATGATGATGATATTGAGACTAATTGTTGATCCTCTATCGCAAGATGTGATCGTATACTTTAATTCCCCGGGTTCCCCCATGGGCATGCATATATATATGGACTTTGAATATTATATTATATTTGAGCTTGGAGTTTGACTCCATGTGATATTATATTTAAGTTTGGAGTTTGACTCCATGTGATATTATTGTTAAGCTTAGGGATGCGCCCACAGAGGGACTATCCAATGGTTAACTACCAGGACATGTCGAGTTGGCTGTATAACCGATAGATGAGACTTATCAGCCATAGAACAGGCATACATTATATGCATTTGTCTGTTTTGTTTGAGTGTGCATTGTTTTGGTTTGCTTAACTATTTACCTATGCTTATTTGCTATTTGTTCTATTACTTCCTATAATTACTCTTCTACCTGTGTTTTCCTTGCTTGAATTGTGTGTGTATGTTTTCCGAGAAACCCTTCTTGACGGAGGTATGAAGGGAGAGAGGTTGTTCCACTGGTGATTCGGAGGATTAAAAGAGACAGAAAGTGAAGTGTTAGGTTAAAGTTAGATTCAAAACTTGAATATCTTAGATAACTTACCTAATTTCTGGTTTAGTTGAATCCTTAAGCTGAAATCTGAGTGTCAAAGTTCTAGGAATGCCTCTGGTTTTTTCGGGGCCTTTTATATTAACTATGTGGGAACCTTTACCGTACTGAGAACCTCCGATTCTCATTTCATACATATTTCTGTTGTTTAACAGATGCAGGTCGAGAGACACCACGTTGAGCGTCTGGAGACCTTCCTTACAAGCGAAGAATTATCTCTTAGACTGTCACATTTTGTTTTAGACTATGTATATATATTTATAGAATCTCCGCATGTATATTTTGTATTTTGTCCATCATAGAGGTTGACTTGGAGATACAGGTGTTTTGTAGTTTGAGTTTTATTTTGGGTTATATATATATATACTTTGGCCAGCCTTAACTTCACAGGTCGAGTCTGGAGCTTGATATCTGTGTTTTGGAACTGTGATATATATATTATATTTTTAGATTTCTTTGATCTTGTCCATTTTGTTTTACGCTTATACGTACGAGAGTGATACGACTTTCTATTTTTTGCTTTTGTTTAGCTTTTACACGATAAGAAGTCCGCTTCTCTGTTTCCTTTTCTATATGTATATCTGAATTCAATTTTCCATTCTCTTATCGTCATTTGGTAGATTTGTCTAGCCAGTGGCTCATGATGGTTCATGCATCGCTTGGGTTTGATCATCAGGTTGTACACCGCTCTAGCATCAATTTCAAACACAATTTTTCTTAGTCCAAGCTCCCAAGCTGTCCTCAATCCATGTAGCAGTCCCCATAATTCCGCTTAAAAAGCTGTACAGTTTCCTATATTCACCATATATCCAGCCAGCTATTTATCGTGCTCATTCCTAATTATGCCACCGCATCCCAGGGTTGTCCAAAAAGGTTCCGTCTGAATTAATTTTGATCCATCTAACAGGGGGCTGCTTCCACGAGACTTGCATCTCTCTTTTTCGCTTAGGGTAATTGATAAGAGACTCTTTTTTAAAAGCTTCTTTTATATTTTTGACGTAAGCTAGGATTCAAGTTTTAGCTTCCACTAGTCTTGTTGTAGATTGGCTAAATATTTCTTTATTACGCCAATGCCACAATCACCAACAAATTACCAAGAAGTATGTCTTTCATTTTTCCTGATTAATTCTACCAATTTCTATTGTCAAGTTTCACTTCATTTAGAGATTAAAAAGAGCTCTAAAGAACATATTAAAGTGTTGCAGATAAATTAATTGATGCCAAACTTTAGCAGTTGGGAGACTGTCCTTTAGGCTGTATTTGGTTTATGTATGGGTGAAGACATAGACACAAATACACAAATATTGAAGACATATACACAAGGAGACACAAAATTTTTACTTTGTTTGGTAACTATGCACAAGACAGAACATAAATTGCAAATGTCAATATTATCCTTATCTCCAAAAAAAAAATCACCATAGTCACTACTATTAAGGATAAAAGTGGAAAAACTTGTATCTTAACTTTTGTGTCTTAGTGTCTCAATAAAATAACAGTACACAAATTTTATGTATTTGTGTACCAATGTGTACTTTTACTTAATTTATATATTTGAAAACCAAACATAAAACATAGGTGTGAGTGTGTCACCGTGTCTCAAAATTTGGTGGACACACCCACTAAACAAACGGTGCCTTAATACATACAGAATTATTTCTTGTTGACCTTGGCAGATATGACAATCTGAATTACTATTGAACAACCTTGCTCTTCTCTTCGTTGTTAGGAGCCTTTTGTGAATCATCAGCCATCCGAAATATTTTATCACTAGCATAAATACCTTCATCAAGACACATTCATATTCAATTAAATAAAATATATCTTCTATTACACTTTGTAGATTTAATAAACGAGAGATATATCATGTATGCATTGTGACAATTCAAAAATAGAATAAGTATTTAGAAGAATAATATATTAATATTAGCCTTAGCTAATATGAAAGAGCAAAAGCTAACTTCCAATACATAATATGGATAGTTGTTTACAAAGTCAAAATGTTGGAGTCTTAAAATAAAAAGATTTGTTGTGCTTCAAAAAAAAATACAAATAAAATTTCATCTCAATAAATCACAAGTTCAACAAACTTAAGAAGCAACAATCCCAAACGGTACATATCGCTCAAGAGTATAAAAAAGTTTATTATAACCATTAAATGGCTCACAAAATCGCTAATAGAGTAATAAATGTTTATATCTGAAAATCAGCATGGATTTGGAAGCTTATAACAAAAATGAAATATGTTACCCTACTCACTTAAAGATTATAAATTTACTAGATTCACAAATATAAATAGTTCAAACTAGCAACAACGAATAGAGTTTTTTAAAATATACATTACAAGAAATACGGCTAAAATTGTCGGCAGAACTATCATAATATTAAAAATCGACGGCGTGACATGTCACTTTTAAATGTGTCGATTTTTCAAAAATCTAATAAAATTGACGACTTGCCAAACTATCGATAAGTTTTAAATAAAATCGACAACCTTTTTGTCTATAATATGAATTTAAGATTTTTTACATATTTAATAAAAGTGACATCTTGACTATCGATAATCTTTGTAATATCGACAACAAGTCTGTCGATATTTGATTTATTAACATTGACAAATTAATCATCGATTTAATTATTAAAGTATTGACAATGTTGACATCTATTTTTTATTTTCTTTTGACTATTTTAGATTAAAAAAATAACATTGCCATCGATTTTAATAGTCATATTTTTTTAATTAATTTTTTTCATTTAAAACAGTAGATAATTAATGCAAATAAATTTTTAAATATAAAAATAAAATTTATACTAAATATTAGATAGTGAGGCAAATAAATTTTTAAATATAGTAATAAAATGTATGCTAAATATTAGATAATGAATTTGCAAACTTATCAAGATAATAAACAATTTTCTAACATAAATATTCAAAACAAAATAAATAACTAAATACAAAATATTCGTCTAAATCCACTAATATAATAAGTAACCCTACTCGTACTCGTCTAAATAATCCTCATATGAGTCGTTGAGATCATTATGATCATCCTGCATTTGAGAAGAACCCTGTGTCTATAATGTAGCTGCAAGATAGGAGGGGATCATTTGCCTTGGGTTGTGCTTTTTTGAGAGCTTAGAAAAGTAAAAGGAGGAGGTAGGGGGACACGTGATCTAGAACTACTAGGATCCATGACTCTCACATACTCAGTCAAGCTGCTGAGTTGACGACTAAACTAGTCCATCTGTAAGTCATTAGTGTTGAGATCCTCATGCAAGGATTCAATAGTCTGTTGTCACTCTTTTTCTTCCCTTTGATAGCGGTTTTCAAGCTCTCTATATTTAGTGACGTGTTGGTCAATTTCTATTGAGTACTGTAATTCGCTTTCTAAGGCTGCATTTGTTTACATGCACTGAACACTGAGACAGAAACATAAAAACACAAAATCGTATTTGGCAGATGAGATATGGACAGAAACATTGTGTCCAAAGATATTGAATTAGTATATTTTGTGTCTATCCTAACAGAAAAAACATAGAGACACTAACAAGTGACACGACTTATTTTTCATTTTTTCTTTCATTATTCTTGTTAATTTTTTATAATTATATTTTTTATTATTATATTTTTCTTCCCAAATTTTTGAATGAAAAAAATGAGAATAAATTAGACTTTCATAATTTATTCTAGTATATCACCAAACAAAATATAATAACACTAATTTTTGTGTCTCTATCCTTTATGTCTTGTTCTCAGCGTCTTATCTTATCTTATTCTTAGAACCAAACGCGCAACCTAAGTTCCAAAATATCGGTGCTAGTGATCATGGTTGGCCCATTAACTAGAGATTACACCAAAGAAGAGTTCCTTACCTCACCATGTCATATATCCTACTTCTTTATTTTTCACCCACTATCTCAATCCATATGCTTCCTTTAGAGACAAGTAGAACAAGAATACAGGACAATTAACAAGAAAAAGCTAAGAAATAAAGGACATAATAAAACAAAATTAACAAACTCAAGAACACACTAAACTTAGAAAAATTAACAACACTAAACAATAATTAACTACGAAAATTAAAACCACTTTACATCTCTCATGACTTGAACACAATAAAAAAAATTACTATCCTAATAAACATAAAAAATCTACAGAAATTAACTCAAAATCAGATGTTCAGAATAACACTGTAAAATTTAACTCCAAAAAATTTAACAACAATTAATAATAATTAACTCAACAAAAACAACATCAACAATCCTCCCTTGTTAACAACAACCAACAATAAAAAAATTAATTCAAAAAAAATAACAATTAACTTGAAAAACAAAAATAACTAAAAATACCTTCCAGAATATATAGCACATAGGTGAGGTTGAGAGAGCACAACGGACACGCGAGACGGAGCGCGGTAGAATGAGAGCAGAGAAGGGCTGAAGCGAAACATAATAGTGACTGTGCGACGGAGGAACGAGACAGAAGAGACAAGCATGAGTAGTAGGGATGACAAAATAGGAGTTTTGTGACGGAAGAATGAGACAAAAGAGACAAGTGGCAACGCGAGATATGCTGAGACAAAGAGGGCGAGCTTGAGCAATAGGACGACAAATGGAGTAAATGTGACGGTGACAGTGAGATAGCGGTGGACATGAGTTTTTGGTAATGGAAAAGGTGACGAAGGTGAATGTAGGTACGTAGCGTTCCTCTTTTAAATTTGTTTTTTTTTTTTAAAGAAAAGTAAAACGACGCTGTTTTAGAGCATTACTGTAAACTAGTTACACCCTTTAAAAATCGGACCGATTCTTTCGGTTTACTAGTTAGTAATATATTAAAACAGAGTTGATGAAGATAGTTTTTAGATGCATTTTTAGTTTTTGACTTTCTACTATTATGCCATGTTAGCTTAAGTGGCTAATTTACATAATTTGAGTACAATTTTTTATATTTATATTATGTCATAGGATTCTCATTATATTTTTATCTCTTCATAATAACATATCTTTATATAATGTTATAGAATTCTTTTTTAACCTTAACTTTTTATATTATCTTACCCTTTATTTTTTATAGGTTACTGTTAGGATTTGGTTGAATTAGTCCCACATTGCTTAGGATAGTAAATGGAGTGGGTGGCCTAGGCTATAAATATGAGGCTAAGTTCTCCATTTGTTTTTGCACCAGTCAGAAACACTTTAAGCTTATATCTGATTTTTCTTTTCCTCTGTACTCTTTGATTAGAGAGTGTTGTGAGGTGTAGTTAGATATTTGCTTTGAGAGAGTGTGGGTGTACTGGGGTGCCGGTGTTAGAGAGTAAGAAGTCTATGTGTTGTAACAATTTTCACATAGTGATATTCTCTGGTTGTCATTTGACAACGGCCGTGGTTTTTTCTCCGGTAATTGGAGTTTCCACGTTAAATTCTTGTGTTGTGATTGTGTCTATTTTATTTCTCTGTCAAAGGTGTTTTCTCAAGGGGGAATGGTGTATTATTCCCAACAAGTGGTATCAGAGCTTCGGTTCGGTGGGATTTATTCTTAGTATGCACTGTGGTTGCAGCCTAGTCTGACCTTCCACATCAGAAAAGAATTTTGTCCTGTGACTTGAGGTTGATCTTTGGTTGCTGTTGTTGTTGCTGGAAGGCAGTGTGACACTGTGAGAGTGCAGTTTGGAAAGGTTCTGGCTAAGGAAAGACTTGGTATTTAAGTGTGTCCATTGTGACCCACCTCTCTTTCCTGGGGACCCTTCCTAGTGCACGGTCTACAGTTGAGTTATACTATTCCAGTATACGGTTGCAACAATGTCAGGATATTCAAGTGCTGTGAAGCTTGAAATAGAGAAATTTGATGGAAGAATCAATTTTGGCTTGTGGCAAATACAAGTCAAGGATGTGTTGATACAATCAAGTTTGCACAAGGCATTGAAGGAGAGGATCTCTGGTATGAAGGATGAAGATTGGGAGGAACTAGATTTGAGAGCTGCAAGTGCTATTTGCCTGTGTTTGGCTAAGAATGTTCTTGCAAATGTGCAAGGAATGAAAACAGCCAAGGAACTTTGGGATAAACTCGAAGGGTTGTATCAGGCAAAGGGCATCTCAAATGGTTGTTATTGAAGGAGCAGTTCCATAATCTACGCATGGATCACAATGTGAAAATCTCCGACCATCTTAGTGCTATCAATGGTATTGTCTCTGAATTAGAGGCAATTGGAGTGAAAATTGATGATGAAGATAAGGCACTGAGGCTCATATTGTCTCTTCCTTCTTCCTATGAGTATATCAAACCTATTTTAATGTATGGGAAGGAAACTCTGAATTTTGAAGAAGTTGCCAGTAAGCTCATTGCTGAAGAAAGAAGAATGAAAAATGAGGGTAGCACTTCATCAGATTTGGCGCTTGTAACTAGAAGTGACAATTATGGAAAAGGAAATCGTGGAAGGAGTGTAACATGCTGGAAATGTGAAAGCCTGGGCATGTAAGGAGAAATTGTCCAGGTAATGCGGTTTCAGAAAAAGACTCTCAATCTGATACTTGCAATATTGCTCTCTCTATGAGAGAAGATGATGTTCTCTAGAAGACAAGAAGTATCCTCATGGTATTACCGCACTGCCATGGATAAGGATAAGTTGTGGCAATCGGGTCCACAATTGCACACGGGTATTGGTTGGCGTTGAGATGCAAGGTGTGTGGCGGAGTTAGGTCGATGGCTGAAGAACTTCCAGGAAAAGCCAATTTGGAAGTTGCACCATGAATTTTCAGCAAGGTTTCGATCTGTACCAAGGCGAAATGCTTGGAGTGGTCTAATTCCAAGTGAGTATACTTTCATGGTGGAGTATGATAGTTCTCTGAACTATGATTGTCGGTATAGACAATGGCAGCAAAGAATTGTCGGTGTTGACAATGGAAGCTGAAGATGTGTGACTATTTCAATCAAGGTGGAGATTGTTATGATTTGGTTGAATTAGTCCCACATTGCTTAGGATAGCAAATGGAGTGGGTGGCCTAGGCTATAAATATGAGGCTAAGTTCTCCATTTGTTTTTGCACCAGTCAGAAACACTTTAAGCTTGTATATGATTTTTCTTTTCCTCTGTACTCTTTGATTAGAGAGTGTTGTGAGGTGTAGTTAGATATTTGCTTTGAGAGAGTGTGGGTGTACTGGGGTGCCGGTATTAGAGAGTAAGAAGTCTATGTGTTGTAACAATTTTCACATAGTGATATTCTCTGGTTGTCATTTGACAACGGCCGTGGTTTTTTCTCCGGTAATTGGAGTTTCCACGTTAAATTATTGTGTTGTGATTGTGTCTATTTTATTTCTCTGTCAAAGGTATTTTCTCAATGGAGAATGGTGTATTATTCCCAACAGTTACACTATTGCTTTCAATGTTAATGTTAGGGACGGAGACTCGTAGAGGGTAAAGGAGACAATCGCCTCCCCCTAACCATCAATTTTTCTCTACAAATTATACATAAAATTTAATTTGGCCCCCTTAAATATTTTATTTTATTTTATTTTAAATATAAAATTATTTTTTTGACCCCCCTCACATTGAGGCTAGCTCCACCCTTGGTTAATGTTAATTCTTTTTAATATGTATAATTTAATTAAAATCTAATTCTTTCTCTTCTCCTTTCATATATACTCATCACTTATTCTTATATTTACTATATAAATCAATATTTACCTCACATATTTTCTTTATCTTCTCTCACATAACACTTTTTTATTTTTAATATTGGATTAACAATGGTGTTTTTTTAAAATGTGATCTAATGTGGTATTTTTCTAAAATGTGGGATGATTTAATGTACGGAGTACAAATCGGACCGTCCGATTTTTAAGAGGTACAGAAATCGGACCGTCCGATTTTTAGGTACACAAATCGGACCGTCCGATTTCTGTACTCGGACCGTCCGATTTGTGTTGAAAAAATTAAAAAAATTTGGAGTACACAAATCGGTGGGTCCGATTTGTGTACTCCCATAGTTTTGAAAAACACAACAAATTACCATGTTAAAGTATAACACCCATTTTACTACCATATCAAAATTTTTTAGCCCTCACATAATCTCATACCTTTTTCTCTTTCTTTTTGTCCCTATCCATTCTTACTAATTTTTTGCACAACTAAAATTTGGTTAATGATCATAGTTTTTATTTTTATTTTTTTAATTTTCTAAATATATGTATTAAGTGATTGTGTGATTGTATTCATTAATTTTTCTATTTCTTTGTATAATTGTATTCATGAATTATATAGTGTATTTATCGCCTATATATCACTTCTTTTTTTCTTTTAACAATTTTTATTTTTTTAATATCATTTAGTTGTAATAATATTGTTGAAAATACATGTTATCATATTCATGAAAAATAAAATTAGAAAATTGAATATTATTTTTAATTATCAAAACATTAATAATATTTACTATATAAATCAATATTCATTTTACACATTTTTTTTATTTCCTCTGATATAATTGCATACCTCTTTTTTTTCTCCTTCTCCCTTCTTGTTAATTTTTTGCACAACTAGAATTTTGTTAATGACCATAATTTTTTTTTTAAATTTACTAAACGTATGTATTAGGTGATTGCATGATTGTATTCATTAATTTTTTTATTTATTTGTGTAATTGTATTCATAAGTTCACTTTTGTCTTTGTTGCCTATATATCACTTCTTTTTTTAACAATTTATATTCTTTTAATATCATTTAGTTGTAATAATATTATTGAAAATACATGTTGTCATGATTTATGAAAAATAAAATTAGAAAATTGAATGTTATTTTTAATTATTAAAATATTAATAATATTCATACTTAGCTTGTATTTTATCTAATAGTTTCATCCTTGTACCATAGTATGTTTAAATATAATCTAAAAAAAGATAATAAAAAATAAAATAAAATAAAAGTAACTATTTAAAAAAATAAAAATAAAATAATTATATGAAATCAAGTGAATAAACTTCAATTTAATATTTTTATTACTTATAGTCTAATCTATATATAATTTTATCTTTTATAATTATAAAATTTTGAATTATTTTTTATTTCAAATTATCATTTATCATCAACCGTTATAAAAATTAAATTAATTTTAATATGTTGCTAAATAAAATTTTAAATTTTTTAATCAATTAAATTTAATTCATATTATTATTCAATTGAATTACAAAATAACAGTCAAACCTAATTATTATCTAAAACGGTATTTTTTTGTATTTTTTTTTGTTGAATAATAATATTATTAAATTATATATAAATTGCCAAACTAAATAAATGTATTGTACAATATTTTTTACAAATTAACTTCTAAGTTTAATATTAATTTACATATGATCTAATATATCTTAAGTAATATATATAGTATTTTAAATTTATACTATATAATATAATTAATTTAGCTCTTCGCGCATCGTGCTAGTCTTAATCTAGTCTGTAATGTACTCTACACATATAAAATTTAAATAGTTATGTACTTATATCTCACATAAATAAATCAAGTGATCATGTGATATTTGAATAATAGTTAATGTAGTCCTTAACATTTGGGCCAAATTTTAATTTAGTCCTTAACGTTTCAAACATCTTATTTTAATTCTAAAATGTTTCAAACGGATTCAATGTTCTAGTGAGTGAGTGAAGTGAATGTTAACAATATTTTTAGTTATGTCGTATCTTTTTATTTTCGCATGTTAGAGAAACATAACCAAAATTTTCATGTAATACTTTCTCTTTTCATTCTCCTTTTCATATAAAACCTCAAATTTTAGCATTCAATCATTAATGCTCCAAAATCAAAGAAAAATTTTTTATATTGATAATTGTTGGAAGGTAGTTTCTCTTACTGAAATCGAATGTTATTGTCTTTTCAATATATTAATTGTTCGTGTCAAATTTAAGAGTGAATGACATTGAACCATTTAAAATTTTCCGGGATTAAAATATGATGTTTAAAAACGTTAGAAACCAAATTAAAATTTAACCCAATCGTTTAGGATCAAAATAGTACTTTAACCTTTAATAATTTATAGTTATGATCAACTGTACGTGCGTGTTTATATATCTATATTCTAATTGAATCTTGTTATATATTGCATTCTAATTCTTCAAAATTTTGCTTGTAGTTGTTCATCATTGGAATAGAGAGAGAAACAATCAGTATATGATATCTTCAAGCAGAGTCATGGTGTGTGATTGATCTATGCATGTAATAAAAAGTTCTCCCATGTGAGAGAAGCTGATACTATACATCCTCTAATTATCCATGTGCAATACTACTATATAAAGTATTTGAACACAATCTTTCTAAATATGAGTGTTGGTCCTCTTCCTAAGAATTAGCTCAGTTATGGCAGTTAAATGCTTACCTAATAAGAAAGAAAAATGTTAGAACATTTTAACATAGATAAATTTCCAAATAGTTTGTTATTAATAACTTAACACTAAGAGAAACAATTTTTTGTTTGGATGAACATAATCTCTTTTGCTATTAAGAAAACTAGCATAATAAGGTTACATGAAGTTCTAGACACAAAACATGAAGAAGGGTACAAGCTATGATGAAATGTATACCATCCATTACACCATACTCAAACACAAATTAATAGCATTGAATAATGAATCCAAATCACAAGTCTTCTTTATTTGTACTTATTTGGTTTACAACTTCAAGGACTACTTGAAACCCTCCCCAAGAAAAACAAGCAAATGATGCTAGTTCATATTAATCTCTTCAACGGCAGCAATTCCTCAGTTCTTCAATTGTCACTCCTCTTAGGTTTGTCAGAATTGAAACTCACCTGAAATATATTCAAGTGAGAGCAAAATTTTCAGACAACACAAACACAGTTATTAACTTCTTTTATATTTTAATTCTTTTTTTTTTTAATTTAAGTGGGTCTGACACAAGTTTTTGGACATGTTCTTAAGCTCAACAATGCTTAGACTATATTTGATAAGTATCTCTTGACAAAAAGTATAGAAACATGAAGAAAAGTTGTGTTTGTATCTCTATTCCCCCGATTCTCAATTTTTGAATGAATTGAGAATTAAACACATTTTGTTCTAAGATGTATGTGACAATATGACATACTTAGATTCAATTAAAGATCAAACTAAAGTGGTAAGGTATGTTACCTCAGTTGAAGGAGCTGGAACCCAGTCATTGGTTGCTGGATTGCACTTGCAAGATTCATGGCAAGCAATGTCATTACACTGCTCTATGTGGAAGCATTTCCCACTTTTCTCTACTTTGATGAACCCAGTTCCTGTCTGTAATTAATCAAGTTCATAAAATAGAAATATGAATGTAATTTGTACATGAATCTGTGAACCAATTTGAATGTTGAGAAGAATGCAAGGATTGGAGTGAATACCGTATGGTGGTTCTTGTCCACGCTGCTGAGATCTTTGTAATATTCTGTTTCCACAAATTCTTCTGGCACTTGACCCCCATTGCAAACCAATTTCTGCATACAATTTTTAAAGAAGAAAAAATATATTGCAAACATGTTAGTTATAATGAAAGTTTCTGTTTTTTTTTTTTTCAAAAGCAATATATCTACTATTGTTGTACTAGATAGCTACAAGAATTACAAAGCATTGTGAATTAAATTTATTCTCTCTTAAATTTATGCAATTTTTTTCATTACAAAATATTATCGAAAGTTATCAGTGGTTATACCCATAGGGAGAGTGATATTGTACTTTGAAATCAATAACACCACTCTAATTTTTCTAAGTTACCTTTCATTTTTTATTATTTTATTTTTCACCGGGTAACATTTTTTTCTTACATTTATTTTATATTTGAATTAATATTAATCAATTTTTTTATTTTTCTACTGTAAAGATATTTCTAAAATAATATAAATATTTATTGATTTCGGTACCATATGAAGATTAATATAGTATGAACATTCACGTGAAGTTATTTTCAGCCCTTGGCTGATTCCATAAATTTCACTATTGCCATCTCAATTTTTAATTAATATCTTCATGCGACTAATTAGTTACATTCTATATATGCAAAAACACTGACCACATAGCGTTTGTAGTCCAACGGTTAGGATAATTGCCTTCCAAGCAATAGACCCGGGTTCGACTCCCGGCAAACGCATTATAAGTTTTTTATAAAGAATAAGGGTAAATTGAAAGAGGAAAAAAAAAAACCTAAAATTCCGAAACATGAAACCTAAAATTCCGATCTCTGTTTCGATGAACAAATCTGAAAATTGAAATTAATAATCATTTAAATTCTGACTAACCTGTTGTGGATCATTCTCGAGGCGCTGAAATTGTTCGAATTCCGGAATTGAATCGTTCTTGGAGTTTGATAAATCATCGACATATTCAGAAGCGTATTCACTTCTTTGAGGCTTTGTGTGCCTCTTTGGAACGACGCCATCGAAGTACTCTCTGGCCTCTGCCTCTATTGCAAGTTCTTCCTCAGCGGATAGATGAACATCACTCCGATTTGGCCTTCCCGAACACTTGTCCATTTTCCTTTTCTTTTTCTTCTTCTCTTCTCTCTCTCTCTGTGTTTGTGGAATGCAATATGATGATGATAACTTGGGGGTTTCGGTGGAAATAAAAAGCGTCTATGAGGTGTTGCTTATTAGGCGAGGTAGATATTTTTGGCGATGACAAAGATTACAATTTTATGTAACACGTACGGAAAATAATATCAGGTTTGAGAAAACTTGCAAAAATATCTAAGAAATCTTATCTATTAGGTGGCTGTTCTAGTGTTCTTAGTTGGTGGCTTTTGTGGGGCCAAAGGTTTTGAGCGAGATTGAGACTAGTGAAATTGGAAGGGAAGGAAAATAAATTAAAATGAGAGAAGGGACCGTAGAATACAGCAAAATTCTTTTAAAAATTATATTTTATTCAGTTTGGTTTTGGATGGTTGAAATTTGGCCGGAGGAGAAGAAAACAAGAGGTAAAATTATTTTCTACATGCGTACAGGTGGACCCAAATCAGATCGGATCGGATTGGATATGGTCAAAAATTCGATTTGATTCGCACAATTTCTATAAAATCGGATTGGATATGATATTTGTGTTTTTAATGTCGGATCGGATATTGGATATATCTACATAATTGAATATTCTCTTTTTAATTATATTTTTATGTAAAAGAAATTCAATAAAAACATTTTTTTTCACACTTTTAAATTCAATAAAAGATATTCGCGATCCGATCCGTAAAAAATGCAGCCTATTCGATCCGATCAGACTACGAATCAGATCGTATCCTCAATTTCGAATCGGATGCAGATATTTATCGCGGATTTACGAATACGATCCGATCCATAAAAATTCCTATCCATAGGTATTTGTGGCTCTGTGCAACGTTAATACTGTTATTAAAGCTTGGTAATAATAACTATGTAGAATTGGTTAAAACTTAAACGTTACTCTGTAAACTAAAAATTTATAGTAAGACGTGTAAACCCCGGTTAAATTAGTAGATAATTAGTCAATAAATTAGTTTTTAATAAGGAGGATTAGAAATGTGAATATTATATCAAATTAGGATAGAACTCATCGAAACGAGAATTTTGACACCAATTTCAAAATAAAAAATCCAAAATTAGATCGAACGGACCGAACCGATTAAACCAGACTCGAACCGAACTGTCGGTCCAACCGGACCAACCCTTTTAAGTGAACCCAAGCCTTCGTCCCCCTCATTTTAACGTAAACGAAGCTGAAAGCTTCCCAGGGAAAAGAAGAACGAGACATTCCCGTAAACCCTCACGTTAACTTCCGTACGCCGTAACTTCTCCGTCCGAGCTCCAATTGCCGCATCGTTTGTGACCACGCGTTTACCGCGTCGAGCTCTTCATTTCTACCGGAACAATTTCATAGGTAACTCGTTATTTCACACTCAGCCTTTATTTCCCCCAATTTTCGAGTTTTGAAAAGGAATGTTGAATTTCTTTGAGTTCTTATGTTTTAGAATCCAATTAACTTGAGGAAAACGTTCACTCTTACTTATGTGAAGTTTGGGTAAGGTGAAGATATGATAATTCTATTTTAATTTCATTAAATTTGAGTTTTGAGTATTAAATTGGGTATATATGTGTTATAAATGTGTATTAGGTTGTGAATAAATAATTGGAGTTTGAAATTGTGAATACTGGAACTTGGAGGAAGCGGATTAGTTGAGGTTTTGAGGGCTGTGTTCTTTTAAAAAAATTGTCTTGGAATAATACTTGGGAATCAGTTAAGGTATGATTTAGGTTTCTTGCATTTAATATATAATGTCATGTGAAAACTTAGGCTAGATGACTATAGGATAAGTTGGAATGCAGGTGTATGTTTAATGTTTAGTAATTTGTCGATGAATATATTTGGTTGAAGTTTATTGGATAATTAGTTATTAATTTTGGATGGTGAATGTTGTTATGTTAATTTGGAGAGAATTATGGTTGAATGTTATTGTTGATGAACATGGTTGGTTTGGTGCTTGTTGATTAACTAATGATTTGGTAAATTATTGATTTGAGGTATAATTATTGTGGAGGTTGTTGTGATAATGGGGTATTTTGTGTTAGAAGCCTAGGATTAGTGAACTATGATCCTTAGTTGAATTTTAGTCGTTGGATTTGAATATTGTTTGAGTATAATTTTGACTTAAGGTAGATTTATTGTTGTGATTGTTATGATGATGAGGAAGGGTAAGTTGAATTGAAAAGAATGCAGGTTTAGACCCGAAAAGGGTGGCAAAGTCCGAGTTTTAGAAGAGATGCTGCCAAAATTTTATAAAAATTAGAGATTTTGTTTAGATGAAAGAGATTTAGATTTAAAGGTTATATGGTTTGAATTTGAGTTATTAAGAAATGAGTATGTTTTAAGTTTGAAGTTTGATTCTTAGAAAATGATGAATTATGTTTTGAATTGGAACTATTGACGGAAGGAATGCGAGGTGTGATAATGAAGGATAATGATTGAATATGTTTAATGTATGATGATGAATGAGATGCGATTGAGAATGATGTGGATGTTGATAAATTATAATTGATTTATTTATATAGCTTATGAATTTGAATGATCTGAGATACGAGATTTCCTGGATAAAGTGTCGTGGCTTGCCACTATGTGTACCAGGTAGAAAACTTGATACTCTATTGACCCTACGACGTAAGTGTGACCGGGCAGTGCACTATATAAATTCTCGGAAATGTTACCCCCATTAAGCAATATTGATTATTTGAGATAAAGCTATGCATATACTCATGGGGATGCATGTCGGGGGACAGTCTAAGTACAATTCAGACTTGTCGGGTTGGCTGGATAACTGACAGATGAGCCTCATCAGCCGTAGGACAGACATGTATCATCTGCATATTACTCGAATTACTTGCTTGTACATTAGTTGGGTGTACCTAACTGTATTTACCATGTTAAATGTGTAATTGTTACCTGCTGTATTTGTAACTTTCTTGTGCTTGCTTATATCTATTTAACTGTCTGTGAAATACTGAAGGAAGTGGAGGTATAGAGGAACGTCAATATGGGGTTTAGACTTAAGGTTAAGTTAAGTCAATTTTAGATACTCTTAGAAAATCACCTTTTATGGTTTCTGTTTAATACATTAAGCTCTATAATCTGAGTGTCGGCGTTCTAGGATTGCCTCTGGCATTCCCAGGACCTTATATATTATGTGTGTGACACCTTTACCATACTGAGAACCTCCGGTTCTCATTTCATACTATGTTGTTGTTTTTCAGATGCAGGTCGAGAGGCATCTCGTTAGGCGTCTGGACTCTTGAAGCGGAGTGGTTGCTGGGTAGTTTTGCTGTACAGTGATGTATATATGTGTACTTAATTTTCTCTCCACATAACTTGTTCTTTTTTATCCTCTTAGAGGTTTATGGAGAGGCAGGATTGTGTATATGTACATTTGGGTTTTGGATATGTATATATATGTATATATGTGTATATATTCTCCGGCCAGTCCTGACTTCACAAGCTGAGTCAGGAGCTCGTTATTTTGTATCTTTGACTCTCTGTTCCTGTTTTGGGTTATTTTACACTTGACAGCTGTAGCTTTCTTAACACGCAAGTTAACTCGTTTCTCGAGCGCTACACTTTTATTTTTTCGCGATTTTTGTTTCCTCTATTCTTCAAGGCTCCTAGCATATTATAATTCTTCTGCTATTATATATTTACATTTTATTTTAGAGTTCGTAATACCACACCACCTCCGCTTTACGACTTAAGCGTAAAGCTGTAGGTGGTAGAGTGTTACAAGACGAACCAAGATATGAGTTAAACTGTTAAAGTTTATGAAAATTGAATCCGGATAATTTACATTAATAAAATAAATGAGTCTTAAAATTATATGGATCTTCTAAATATAATTTAATTTTAATTTGCTGAATCAAATTAAATTTAATTTACTATTATATAGCTGATTCAATTTATTATTTATATATAATATGTCTTATTTTTAAGTTAATTATTCATTAATTCTAAAACAAAAATATCATTAAAATAAAATATATAAAAATTAAAACAAATAAAAATAAAAATTAAATTTTATATTTTAGTTTAAATTTTAAAAAATGTATATCTTTACAAATTTATGAATTTAAAATAAAATAATAAATAATTTTTAAAAATTATTAAAAATTATTGTATGACTCATTAGTATCTGAAAAAAATCATTAGTTAATATAAAAATATAGTTTAAGGTGGTATAGAAGTTAAAACTTGATTTTTTTTTTCAGCGTTAAAACTAACACATAATATTATCAAAGTGTTTGTTTTACACTTAATTTTAAAAATTAAATAATAATTTAATTGATATAATATTTTAATTATTTTAAATTATATATTATATAAAAATAGTTTGTTTTTTTATATTGTATTATTATATATTATTTTTTATTTTAAAAAAAATTCAATTTTTAACTTTCTTGTCATTCTGAAGGATTATATTTTATATAATTTTTTAATATTAAAAATTCTGGTAACAATAATTTATATGCTAGTGAGTAAAAAGATAATTTTTTATAATTTTTTAAAAGTTATTTATTATTCTATTTTAAATTTCTAAAATTGTAAAAATATAAATTTTTTGATTAATTCGATTTACATACATATGTTGTACCAGTAATAAATCAAATCACATGTATTTAGTATAAATCAAATTAAGTTAATTCGATTCGGATAACACCATCTACGAAAAGGTGAAGTGATTTTTTTTTCCGGCCGCTATATAATTCATCTTAAAATTTTAAAGACGAAGAAAGAGAAGAGCTGTTATCTAAATCTATTATATTATTTTATAAAGATGTCATTTATGTTTTAAAATTTATTTTTTGGTCAATTTTTTTAAGAATTTGTTATTATTTAATTAATTTAAATATTCATTTTTATTTATAAATTATTTAAAAAATTAAAAAATCTTTATTATTTATTTTTTCTCTAAAAATTAAAAAAATATTTAAAAGATATTTAATTACACTGCCATCATAAATGGATTCTTGTGATCACTTTGACGGTCGTGACTCTCTTTGGATCACGATTCCAAAATGCTTGGATTGCTCCCAGGTCGAACTTTTTATTAGTGTATCGTTAATTGTGTAATTTTAAGCCTCATTTATTTTATTCATATAATATTATCCTTAAATCTGTTAGTTAACCGGTGAAATTAGAAATTTAAAACTTAATTTGCGATCCAATCAAAATTAAATTAAATATAATTAAATAATAAAAACTCATGTAAATTTATTTTGATGTGAAATTAATAATTGACAATATTTAAATAATTATTTAATCAAACATATTAAAATATTTAATAATTTTTAACTATTAATTTCACATTATACGCAAATATATATTCACGTAAAATTAATATATTTGTGTAAGCTAAGAAATATTTTTTAAATTAGTTTTCATTTTATTATTTTAAATCAACTAATTATAAAAAATTGAATTAGTTCGACCATATTATCAATTTACTGTGATTGATTTAGTGTACCACATATAGATAAAAAATAATAATTTTTTGCACTAATATAATTACAAATGTTGTTAAGATGTAACTAACATTGACAGAACACCTTCAAACACCAAAACCAAATAGAGAAACTAATGGCAAAAACAACAAAAATGAAAATGTGGTAGAAATCTTGATTAGTTATACGTTGTTTATTTTGAATAATGTTATAAAAACTTGTAAAATATAATATAATAATTCATGTGTGTGTGCTCTCTATCCATTTTGTATATAAATTGTGTGCTGTAGATACAAATTATATTTGTTCAGATGTGTATATATGTGCAGAAACTAATAAAATATCAAACGTTTGGTTAGATGAGTTTCACCACAGAGATATGCTAATGAAATTTCTGCAAGTGATTTTAATGCCTAAATGGAATTTATGTCTCAAAATATTTATAAATATAATATTAGAGATATAATTATTTATTTTTTATTTATTGTTATTGTTGAGAGTTCTCGTTTTTGAGTAGTACTTAAGGGTGTATATGGGCCGGGTCATACTGGGTTTGGCTTAACTCAGATCTGATCTGAAATATAGATCAGGTCTAATTTTTAGACCTTAATCCGATCTTAGACCCAATGAAACTTACATACCTTTGGGCTGGGTGAAAACCGGATAAAAACCGAATCTTTAGCATCTAAAAATCACCTAATCTCCCACCATTATTTTACAATTTACGTAGTAAAATTCACTTAAAAAATATAACAAGAATCAACAATTCTCTAAAATTAAAGTATAACCATAATCAATATTAATATTGTTTAATAACACTAAATATTTAAATCAATACAAATAAGACAATATTATACATTAGTCTAAAATCTTATGCATTTTTAACATAAAACATTAACTTATAATCTTATAATGACTAATAACACAAAATATTAATTGTGTATGATGATCGGGCTACTGGACCGAGTTCGGGTGGCCCGAGTTATGACTCGAATCGACCCGAAATAATGACCGGATCTATTTTTGAGATCCTTACCAAATCCTAAACCCAATGAAATCACACTAAATTAGTCCCTAAAGTGTTCGGGACTGAACCGGACCGGGACATATACACCCCCTAGTAGCATTACTGAATTGCTTACAGCTATCTCTCTGATAGCCTGATGAGTAGCAGAAATGATCTTTAAAGAAAAAAAGAAAAGAAAAATCAGATTGGAAGAAGTTGGGTCAATTAATTCATCACATGGTTGTGCTGAGTAGAAAGATTTTGCCCACACATTGGAATATTTAGTCATGATGGCGTTACAACTTACACAAGATACGTCTTTATTTCCAATATAAGAGCAGCACATTATTGAGTTTCTAATGGTTTTGGTTAGGCTTTTAAGTTTTAGCACATAATCTTATTCATTAAATGCTTCTTTCTATGGTACAATGAACATCAATTATGCCAGGGTCAAGTAGATCTTACACCAAAAATTAGGCCTCCTATGCTTTTTCAGAAATATTTGTTAAAAAATGATTGTAAATAAAGTGATTTAAGTATTTCATTTTGGTTTTTCTTGTTATAAACTTGTAATAAAATGCAATTTTACCTATTGGGAAAAGTAAAAAATAAATAAAGACTTGTAGAAATAGTATTCACTCTTTTCTCTTTTAATAAAAACATTTTAAGAAAAGGATGATAAAGAAAAGACAAACTGCTTTCATTTTTATAAATGATGCTATCAAAAAGAGAGGCATAATTCTAACACTTTTTCCCCTTTCTTTCATCATATTATTTAATTTTCTTTACTTTCGCCGTATCTAGCACTTTTTCCTCTTTCTTTCATCGTATTATTTAATTTTCTTTACTTTTTCGATATCAACAATTCCTAACTATACAATGTTTTAATATTTAAGTTAGCTAATTTAATTTATATTTATGTGCCAATCATAATTTATGTTATGGCCCGGCCCAAGGTCCACACGGGTCGACCCGGCCCAAGTTCTACCCGACCCGGATGCCTGCACTCCAACCGACCCGGACACGCGTCCTGTACGGCTCACACACGGCTGCCTGACAGCGTCCTTGGAGAATTGGGCCTGACCTCACGTGGGGCCCATTACTGACATGTATAAAAGGGGAAGATTGGCTCTTCCCCCGAGGTAGGTCACATTCTCTCACTCATCGCCCTGTCCGCCTGCACATTACTGACTTGAGCGTCGGAGTGTCTTTGCAGGTGGCACCCCCCTCAGCATCTCATCAAGACAAGTGCTCGGCTATCCGGTAACACTCCTACAGTGCGACCCAGATCAAGACGTCCTCACCCCTCACTTATCCACCCGATCCGCCAGGAACCCGACAACCGAACATTGGCGCCGTCTGTGGGGAACGTCTAAATGGAAGTCGTACTGGGTCCCGGCGACCAAGGCCGGGCTGCCAGAGCGGAGGGGGCAGCCTCCGTCGCCTCGCAAGGGGGGCGGCGAAGGTCCCCCCATCGACACACGAGGACCCGACCCTTCGGAGGAACGGGCGGCGATAGCGCCATAATAATGCAAGAGCTACGCCACAGAGTCCAGAACCTGGAGCGACAGCTTGCCGACCGGGAGCGGGACGGACGGTCTACCGATCCGAGCTACACCCCGTCTCCCGGGAGCGAGGAGGAAGACTCTCGCCGAAGCCGCCCGCGGATGGAAGCGGAGAGCTCGCGGGAGGAGTCACCCGTAGTGAGGAGACGAAATGACACGATTATCTACTCCCGCGGCAGACCGACCCATCGAGCGACAAGAGGTCGCGAAGACGGAAGAACACGACAACCTGTGATAATGGGCGCCACCCCGTTCCACCGATCTATCCTCGAGGTCCGGCTGCCGAAACACTTCGACAAGCCAACGGACATGAGGTACGACGGAACTCAAGACCCTCTAGAACACCTCACGGCCTTTGAGGCCAGGATGAATCTAGAGGGAGTAGGCGACGAAGTAAGATGCCGCGCCTTCCCGGTGACCCTAGCAGGACCAGCGATCAGATGGTTTAACGGCCTCCCTCAAGGTTCCATCTACAATTTCTCAGACATCAGCCGCGCATTCCTGGCTCAATTTACAACGCGAATAGCAAAGGCCAAGCATCCTATCAACCTTCTCGGGGTAACCCAGAGACAGGGAGAGTCGACCAGGAGGTACTTAGATCGGTTCAACGACGAGTGCTTGGAAATCGACGGCTTAACCGACTCGGTGGCCAGTCTCTGCCTGACGAACGGCCTCCTCAACGAGAACTTCCGAAAACACCTTACCACGAAGCCGGTTTGGACAATGCATGAAATCCAAACGGTGGCCAAAGAGTACATAAACGACGAGGAAGTCAGCCGAGTAGTGGCTGCCAATAAGCGTCAGTCCGGTTACGGCCAGGCTCGTCAGTCCGGTGGCGATGGGGAGAGAGCGAAAGAAAAGGCTAGGGAGGAGGCATCAAACAAAGCACCTAGGCCGTTTCCTCGAGTCGGGAAGTTTACTAACTACACTCCCCTCACCCTCCCCATCGTGGAGGTCTATCAACAAATAGCTGAAAAGGGAATTCTTCCGAAGCCCCGACCACTCAAGGACTGCACGGGTGGAAACAAGAACCTTTATTGCGATTACCATAAGGGATATGGCCACCAAACACAGGACTGTTTCGACCTGAAGGATGCATTAGAACAAGCGATAAGGGAAGGAAAGCTAGCAGCGTTCTCCCATCTCATCAGGGAGCCGAGAAGGCGCTATCGTGAGCAAGACGAGGAAGGCAAGACACGCTCGACCAAGCGGCGACAGGAGCCCGAAGACGGAGACCACGGCCTCACTGTAATAAACGTGGTAACGGCAAAAAACACTGCACCGAAGTCCCGGTCGGCACACAAGAAAGACGCCAAGGTTCTGGCGATCTCATCTCCACCGGTGCAGAGTACCAAAAAACCTCCGTCCATTTCTTTTGGCCCAGAAGACCAATGGTTCAGCGACGCCCCGGAAAACCCTCCCATGGTCATAACGGCCAGAGTGGGAACCGGCCTCGTCAAACGGATCCTTGTCGACACAGGAGCTGATTCAAACATCATGTTCCGCAATGTGTTCGACGCACTGGGACTGAAGGATGCCGACCTGACGACTCACCAGCACGGGGTTATCGGGTTAGGCGACCACTTCATCAAACCAGACGGAGTCATTTCACTACCAATCTCGGTGGGACAGATGCAAGGCCGAAGATCGGCGATGGCCGAGTTCGTAATCCTCCGAGACTCCACAGCCTACAACATCATCTTGGGAAGAAAAACAATCAATGATTTTGAAGCCATAATCAATACCAAGTTGCTAGTCATGAAGTTTGTCACCGATGATGGATCCATAGGGACCATAAGAGGAGACCTCGAGACGGCGGTCGCTTGTGACAACGCCAGCCTTTCCCTCAGAAAGAAGTCCAAGGAAGCATCTGGCGTATTCCTAGCCGACCTTGACGCCAGAGTTGAGGACAAGCCGAGGCCGGAACCAGAAGGGGACCTGGAAAAATTTAGCATCAATGACGAAGGGGAAAAGTTCACTTTCGTTAACAAGAACCTCCCACATGAGCTGAAGGAGCCTTTGATTGAAATGATAAGAGCCAACAGGGACTTGTTCGCATGGACACCAGCCGACATGCCGGGCATAGATCCACAAATCATCTCACATCATCTAGCCGTCAAGCCGGAAGCACGCCCAGTGGCTCAACGGAGAAGAAAAATGTCGGCGGAAAGAGCAGAGGAGGTAGCCAAACAAACGGCCGGCCTCCTAGAAGCAGGCTTCATACGAGAAGTGGACTACTCGACGTGGCTCTCAAATGTGGTACTGGTGAAAAAGCACAATGGCAGGTGGAGAATGTGCGTGGACTACTCTGACCTTAACAAAGCATGCCCCAAAGATTGCTTCCCCCTCCCCAATATAGATGCACTCGTCGACGCTGCGGCGGGGTACCGGTATCTGAGTTTCATGGACGCCTACTCCGGTTACAATCAGATACCGATGCACCAACCAGACGAAGACAAAACGGCGTTCATAACGCCAGGAGGAACTTTCTGCTATAAGGTAATGCCATTCGGCTTGAAGAATGCGGGGGCGACATATCAAAGGCTCATGAACAGGATATTCCACGACCTCATAGGAAAAACGGTTGAAGTCTACGTGGACGACATCCTGGCAAAAACAACACGACCCGACGACCTCATAAACGACCTGGCAAGTGTATTTGCGTCCCTCCGACAACACGGTATGAGGCTGAACCCCCTCAAGTGCGCCTTCGCCATGGAAGCCGGCAAGTTCCTGGGATTCATGATAACCCAGAGAGGGGTAGAAGCTAACCCGGAGAAATGCCAGGCAATACTGCAGATGAAGAGCCCGGGCTGCATCAAGGACGTCCAGAGGTTGGCAGGGCGATTGACATCACTTTCCCGGTTTCTCGGGGCTTCGGCGACAAAGGCCCTGCCATTTTTCAACCTCATGAAGAAAGGGATGGCGTTTGAGTGGACACCCGCATGTGAAGAGGCCTTTCGGCACTTCAAGGAAATCCTGGCGGCACCTCCCGTTCTCGGGAAGCCGAAGGACGGGGAACCACTATACCTATACCTCGCTATAACAAGTGAAGCCCTGGCCGCAGTTCTCGTACGGGAGGACGGAAAAGCTCAACAGCCAGTCTATTTCATAAGCAGGGCCCTGCAAGGGGCAGAATTAAGATATAGCAAGTTGGAAAAGCTAGCCTTGGCACTCCTAACTTCCTCAAGAAGGTTAAAACAATACTTCCAAAGTCACCAAGTGGTCGTCAGGACGGACCAGGGGATCCGGCAAGTTCTCCAAAAACCTGACCTAGCGGGAAGAATGATGACTTGGTCCATCGAACTCTCTCAATATGACATACGGTACGAGCCCCGGCAAGCCATCAAGGCGCAGGCCATGGCGGATTTCTTGGTTGAAGTAACGGGAGATCCAGGCGAAGACATGGGTACACGGTGGAAGCTCCATGTGGACGGAGCCTCCAACCAGACCTTCGGAGGTGCCGGGATCATCCTGGAAAGCCCGATTGGGGTTGTATACGAACAGTCGGTTAGATTCGAGTTTCCCATCTCAAACAACCAAGCAGAATACGAAGCCCTCATAGGAGGCTTGACCCTAGCGGCGGAAGTCGGCGCAAGAAGACTGGAGGTGTGCAGCGATTCCCAAGTCGTCACCTCCCAAGTAAACGGCAGCTACCAAGCCAAGGACCCCCTGTTGCAAAAATACTTGGAAAAGGTTAAAAGCTTGAGCCAAAAGTTCGAAGAGGTCACGGTCCAGCATGTACCCAGAGAAAGGAACACACGGGCAGACCTCCTATCAAAATTGGCCAGCACGAAACTAGGGGAGGGGAACCGGTCCCTCATCCAAGGCATGACAAGGGAACCAGCAATTGCACTACACATAACAACCCTAAGTTCTTCATGGCTAGATCCCATCACCAACTTCCTAGAACTCGGCCAAGTCCCTGGTGATGAAAAAGATGCGGCAAAACTTAGAAGAGAAGCGGCAAAGTACGCCGTCATCCAAGGACAGCTGTTCAGAAAAGGGCTTAGCCAACCCCTCCTGAAGTGCCTACACCCCGACCAGACGGACTATGTCCTCAAGGAAGTCCATGAGGGCTGCTGTGGACACCACATCGGAGGCAAAGCCCTAGCAAGGAAGTTAATCCGAGCCGGGTACTACTGGCCGTCGATGATGGCAGATTCCAAAGAATTTGTCAAAAAATGCATAAAGTGCCAACAGAACGCCAACTTTGGCAAGGCGCCGGCCTCCGAGTTAAGCCTGCTAACGACCTCCCGGCCGTTCTCTCAGTGGGGAGTCGACCTCTTAGGGCCCTTCCCAGTCGGCCCTGGGCAGGTCAAATATCTCATAGTGGCGATTGATTACTATACCAAATGGATAGAAGCCGAACCACTGGCTAGCATATCCTCGGCCAATTGCAGGAAATTCATGTGGAGGCAGGTGATAACGAGATTCGGGATACCAGAAGTCGTCATCTCGGACAATGGCACGCAGTTTACCGACAAGAAATTCACAGAGTTTCTCAGCGGCCTGGGTATAAGGCAAAGGTTCTCTTCGGTATAACACCCTCAGACGAACGGACAAGTGGAGTCCGCCAACAAGGTTATCCTCTCAGGGTTGAAAAAGAGGTTGGACAATAAGAAGGGTGCTTGGGCCGACGAGCTAGCGTCGGTCCTCTGGTCTTACCGAACCACCGAGCAGTCCTCCACCAAAGAAACTCCTTTCCGGTTAATGTACGGGGTGGACGCGGTAATACCCGTAGAAATTGGAGAACCAAGCCCACGACTTCTTTTGAAAGGGGTGGAGGAAGCCGTAGAAAAGGACCTGATAGAGGAAGCCCGAGAAATGGCCCACTTGACAGAAACGGCGCTAAAACAAAGAGTGGCGCTCCGCTACAACACCAAAGTGCTCAAGAGGGAATTCGGGCCAAACGACCTCGTCCTAAGGCGAAATGATATCGGCCTGCCAACCCCAGGAGAAGGCAAGCTAGCGGCCAACTGGGAAGGCCCATATAGAATCAAGAAAGCGATGGGAAAAGGAGCATTCAAGCTAGAAAGACTCGACGGCAAGGAAGTCCCGAGAACTTGGAATGCGGACAACCTAAGAAGATTCTACTCCTAGAGGAAGGGCCGGCGCGCCGACCAGGCTAGCTAAGTAGTCGTTTTGCTCATTTATCTTTTGACATTCTCATAGCGATTTACGTGTCCTTATACGACTGCTGAATAAGACATACTTGTGCAAATTCTCCACTCTTTTATCTCCGTTTTTCAGATAAATCGTCTTGTCATGACTAACGACAACTCCTAACCCGGGACTGATCACCCCGGGAAGCCATCAACTACCATTGTAACAAACAACTTCACGAGAGCCCACGGGCCGCCGGTATAAACAGCTATAAACCAAAAACGGTTGCTAGAAACGATAACGCAATCGGACAAGTAAGAAAACCTTTATCGCGACAACACGAGCAAGCGACTTAAAAGTCATTGTTCACGAGCCAAAATTAAAACGGCTAAAACGAAATTGTTCATAGGCCAAAACGGCTAAAATCAAGTGTTACAAGCCAAAACAAACGGCTAACAAGAAACAACGAAACAAAGAGTTCATTTCTTGGGAGCATCGACAACTTGGCCATCCTTAATAATCTTGAAAACACCGATCGCCGACGTGTCGAACTCAGGGGCAACAATTTTAATTTGAGCCTCAGGGCTTCCTCGGTACCCAAAATCGCGCCTTTACCCTGTTTGACGACGTCTTGTACTTGGCCTTCCACGTTGCCAACTCGGCCTCCACGGCCTGCTCTCCTTCTCGACTTCCGCCGTACGCTTCTGTGCCGCGCCAACCTGTTTTCCAGAGCCATCTCACGCTCAGCCAGACGTTCAACCGTCGGTCCGATTCCTTTTGCTTTTTCTCAGCGGCTGTGGCTTTCTGTTCGGCGGCGTGGCTTTCTGCTCGGCAGCAGTGGCCTTCTTCTCGGCGGCATCTAATTTCTCTGAAGACTGAGTCAGCTGCTCCCGAGAGTTTCAACTCACTCTTCAACTCATTATTGGCTTTCCACTGGCTCCAACCTCCTGCGGAGGGACCATCCGGACAGCTCAAACTCGGCCTTCGGGCTATCACGGCGCCCGCAGAGTTCGGTACATCCACCTCGCCTGCCGCAAGGGAAGACTCATGGGTATCTATGAAGTTGCTGGCATCAAAATTCCTCTCCATGACGGTGAGGACCCCTTCGGGGCTTGACGACGCCGTGGAGGCCTTCATCCTTTTTCTCTTCAGGCTGGGGACCTCCACCACCTCCTCATCGTCCAGATTGGGCGCCGAACCCCCGATCCCGGCCACCTCACGGATAGGGGAAACGGACCGCTTTGTCGCCTTCGATCGCGGCACCTTGAGCCGACGTGCCGATCCCTTCGGTAGCGACCCTCCGCTCGGGAGTTTCCTGACTCTCCGGAGGTGCATCGGGCCCCTCGGGGGCGGCTTGTTCCTCATTCTCCTCGTCATCACCGCCGCCAAGGAAAGTCTGAAACAGGTCGGGAAGTCCAGTCACCGACGCAGACATATCCACTGCAGGAAAACAAAGGAGGTCGGTTAATCGTCACATAATACCAACAAAAGGGAAAAAAGATAAAGGGAAAAGTGAAAAGCATCTCACAAATATAATTACGGCCGGACTCCCGGTCACCCATAAGGAGGTGGGGGTTTACCGGGTTTTTCCCAAAAACTGCGTTTAGCACCTCAGCAATCTGCTTATCTACTGCCGACATGCTTTTATAACTTACCTTAATAAAACTATTGGACCCTGCCCCGAAGCTCCAATAAGTCGGGATGAGCCGTACCCCCTCCAAAGACAACCAAAAGGGGTGACGACCTTTAACAGGGCGGACCTTAAAATACTTATCCTTAAACCCATGGTAGGAATCTTCAAACAAACCGAAGATCTTCCGACCCTGGGCAGCACGGAAGGACATGAACCCTTTTTTATGTTTTCCCTCCTTGGAAGGGTTGTGAGGGTAAGAAGAAGAGGAAGACATCCACGGACACCGGCAGTTCGAGATATTCACAGACCATCTCGAAACAGCGGATCGAAGCCCAACTGTTCGGATGCAACTGCGACGGTGAGACGGAAATTCGGTTTAAGAGCGCCATCTGAAAGGCTGAGAAAGGAATGCGAACTCCGACTTGAGTGAACATGGATTTGTAGAACCAAATCCAGTCGGCGACCTGGCGGGGTTGGAAGTTGATTTCGTACAATCGCTCGTGAGGAGCCGGGACGAAAACGTCGTAATTGGCCTCCTCGTCGGTCCCGCCGCACAAATACCCGGCTTGTCGGAACTCAGTGAGCTCCTCCTCGCCCATTTGATTGGGTGAATCCCTTACATCAGAGACGACCCAAGCATACTGGTCGTACGCCGCAGGGTTGACGGATGCCCGGGAGACCGTGCGAGCCATACCTACATGGGGGTACCATCCAGTTAGTCTAAGAGATCGGTGGCTCAAGCCGAACACAACATCACCCTCACGACTTCTCGACTAAGGCTAGACAAGACTGAATGGCTAAGAACGAGAAAAAAGCCTACCCTGGAATGGTACTTTCCCCCTAACACATCTACTCGCAACTAAAAGGCTACGTAGTAACATCAAAAAACCAAATAACAAGCATACAGAAATAATGCATAAAAGGGAGGTTGATCAGAAAATTACCTGAATTGATGAAAAGGAGATGGAGTTGCAAGATAGATGAACGAAGGCACCACAATAATGCTCTGAAATCTCGCCACAGGGAAGAAGAAGAAGAGAATGGGAAGCGTGATAAAACACAGAAGCACAAAACCAACTGTTTAAAAACTGCTCCCCCAAAGCGCGAAAACACCTGGGGGCAGAATAGTCTTTTCAAACGGGGTTTTTCCACCCCATTATGAGCATTCAATGCTCGGCACGAGAAACGGAGCGACGAAACGGTTGCCTACGCAAACCAAAGGACACGCGCGTTGAGAGGCCTCCTCACACGGCTGCCTGACAGCGTCCTTGGAGAATTGGGCCTGACCTCACGTGGGGCCCATTACTGACATGTATAAAAGGGGAAGATTGGCTCTTCCCCCGAGGTAGGTCACATTCTCTCACTTATCGCCCTGTCCGCCTGCACATTACTGACTTGAGCGTCGGAGTGTCTTTGCAGTTGGCACCCCCCTCAGCATCTCATCAAGACAAGTGCTCGGCTATCCGGTAACACTCCTACAGTGCGACCCAGATCAAGACGTCCTCACCCCCTCACTTATCCACCCGATCCGCCAGGAACCCGACAACCGAACAATTTACATCAATACTAATTATATATCTAATCATCATTAAATTTATAAATTAAACAATAATGAAGTAACTAATTAAAGCTATGCATACCTATAAAAAGGGGGGGATCAGTCTCAAAAACGAACGATAATTATAAATTATTAATTAAAAATAAACTTTATACTAGAATTATTAACAATGATTTACTTAAATGATATTTAAAAAAATTATTTAGTAATAGATGTTTTAAAGGTATTTTTTTTAAATATTATAAATAAAAAATTAAATTTTTAAATTTTTAATACAGAATAATTCTATTGTACTTTTTCCATATTTTTATGATAATTATCAATAATAATGCTACGTCTACCCTCTACAAAACTTTTATAATTAAGTCAAACTCAGTTGGTGTAAGTCCATAAGAAAAAAACGTGTATAATGCTTTTTTTTTTCTACACTTTTTATATTATACAAATTTTTATTAAAGAGCACAAAAATTTATTGATATATCATACAAATTTTTGAAATATAACACACAAAATTGTATATATAACATAAATTTATCGATAAACACATAAAAATAACACACAAATTTTTTACATAGTACACAATTTTACTGTAAATATATTTTATTAATTGAGTAAGTCAATATTTTAAGTATATAGATCTCTAAAAATTTATGTATTGTATGTATTTTATTAGTATAATATACAAATTTTTGTATATAACATATAAATATTTGTATCTTTGCACATAGTATACAAAATTTTGCTGCGAATATATTTTGAGTGAGTAAATATTTTAGATATCTAGTCCTCCAAAATTTTATGCGCTGCCATTAATTTTTTTATTATGCACTAAGATTTCAGTGATATACTAAAATTTATATACTGTGCATATTTTATTGGTATAGTCTACAAATTTTTGCATATAGTAATCTAGCACATAAATATTTGTATATATCACACAGATTTTTGTACATTAAAAAAAATATCATGTAGATGTGTAATGTTGATAGTTTGATAAACCAAAAGATTAAGAAAAAGAGAAAAATAAGTTTTTCTCATTTTAAAAAAAATGAAAAAATTCTATTCAAAAATATTTGTTGAGTTATTATATCTTATATATTATGTATTTTTTATGTATTTTTATTAAAAAAATTATAACAAGTAAACATATATCTACTATTAATAAAAAATAGTCTAAATAGTACGCATAACACAAAAAATAAATAAATATATTTATATATTGTACATCAAATTTTTTATATTTTAATTTTTTAAATATTTATAAGAGAAGAAGAAGATAAAAAAAAAACAAGATTGATGATGATAATAAAAAAAGATAAAAATAAATGAAAAGTAAAAAAAAAATTAAATAATAACAAAAAAAATTAGAAAAAGAAAACAACAATAAAAAGTAAAAACAACGATCTTAAAGAAAAAGAGAAAGAGAAGAAAAAGAGAAGGAGAAGGAAGAAGACAGTAATAAAACAATCATGATGACAGTCATAGTAGCAATAACAACTACAATAACGCTAAAAAAAGAAAAAGAGGGAAAAAAAAAAGAAGAAATCAGCAGTGGATTAATAATAAAAAAAAGTGATAGTAAAGACAACAATAAAAATAAAGTAGTGTCTATTGTAAAAAAAAAGAGGTGCAAAAACTTGATTAAAAACTTGGTTAAAAATAAATACTTATACTCCTGGCATTTTTGAATTCTCAATTCCCATATTTTCATGGCAATTATCAATTGTAAGTTACTATTTTTTGTTGTTTAATTAGCTATTTTTAATTCGGAGAACTCTCTGATGAGATTATGAGAGAACTCTGGTCTCCATAGAGCTGACAGAGCTGACAGCTTCCTACGTGTCACCACAGATTCTCTGAACTAACCAATCATTCCATCCACACACTCACCAGTCACCAGTGTCACTCGCCACCCACCCACAGCTCCGCCACGGCGCCACCACGTCTCTCTCTCATTTAACTATTCACTAACGTCAACTAACCGCAATTGGTTTAGCTGTTTCTTACATTATTTTATTGCTACCATCCCCAATCATCAATTACCAAACCAAGTAGTAGCGACTAGCCATTCGCAATTTCTCTCTCTCCTTAAATTACGAGGCTCTCTATCTTACTCATCTTCCTTATCCTGCGCACCCTCCTCGTGCCTTCTCTGACACCGCCTTCACTCAAATACTCACACACATGACACATGCTCCCAACTCACACTATCAATGAACTGAACTCCTACATTCTTCTCCACTCGCTCACTCACTGAGTCAGTATTCCGAGTCACACGCACCAACATTCTTTCTCAACTCTCCAATGACGAGAAAGGTCTCCAACTTCTCCGATCTGATCCAGCGAGTCACTGCGAACTGCCTCCTCCACCCCCTCGCCGCCGGGAGGTACGACGCCGCCGGCGGGGACAAGGAAGACAACTCGTCACCGAGCGAGACCGAGGAAAACAGGTACGAAGAAGAAGGAGAAGAGGAAAGCAGCGACGAAGACGAGGAAGTGTTCGAGGATGAGGAGAATGACGAGGAGTTCTTTGAAGAAGAGAAAATGGTAGGAGCGAGGGTTCTGAAGGTGAAGCAAATGGAATCGATAATGGAAGAGGTTTTCGAAACGGTGTCGTCAATGAAGAGAGCTTACGTTAGCCTCCAGGAGGCACATTCCCCGTGGGACCCGGAGAGGATGAGGGTTGCTGACGTGGCAGTGGTGGCGGAGCTCAGGAAGCTCACAGTGTTGAGGGAGCGGTTCCGCCGGAGCTCCGACGGCGGCGGAAAACAGAGGAGGAAGAGGAGAGGAAACAGAGGCGGTGGTGGCGTGTCGGTGAGGGAGGTGGTGGCGCCGTACGAGGCGGTGGTGGAGGAGCTGAAGAAGGAGGTGAAGGCGAAGGAGGTGGAAGTTAAGAACCTCAGAGAGAAGCTTGAGAGTGCTGTTGCTATCTCTAGTAATGGCAGTGGTGAAAAGAAGCCTGGGAGATCTCAATCTAAGAGAAAATTAGGAATTCAAGGTAAACTAATAATCATGATTCATGAATATTCATTGATCTTGTGTTTGGATTGCTAGAATATTCGGAGAAAAATTTTGAATCTTATATTGGCTTGAGTTTCAATTTAATTCAGTATGTTTAATGAATTAAGTTGATAAATGAATTTTATAGTTTAAGCTAAGGTTTTAGAATATGGCAAATTGTTTTTGATTTACTGTTTGTGCTCATTTTTATCTCCTGAATGAAGTCAACAAACATTTGCACCATTGATTGTGGATCATCGATCATGGTATGGGGTCACGATGGAATCTACTCGATGTATGAGACAAAATGAGGACAAATAATTTCTCGTTGCTTTTGCATTGCACCGGTCCATGGTTTCTAAACTATAAGTTTAAGATTTATCTATATTAAAAATTAATATATTTAATTTAGCTACATTATGCATGATTTTGAATCTCGAATTAGAGAAAGACATATTCCTGTTGGGTGAAATCATGATTGTAATGTGTAAAGTGTAAACAAAACATGCAGGGAAATAAGTGTCTTTTGTTCAAATTGATTCTTGCACGTGCATTTTGGTTTGGCTTTAGCTTTTGGGGCAAACGTGAATAGATAACGGATCTTGCTATTGCGAAGGCTGTGCAACCATGAGTGTGTTTGCCAGTTGGAGAGGAAGGAAGTGAGTAATAAAAGGGACTTGAGACTTCCAGCAATTTCCTTCCCTCATTTTCCCTCCAAAATCAAATGTCGCAAACACACCCATGTGTCTCACATCCACATTATCAGACTACCAATGCACCTAAATCATGATGGTCTCTTGTTCTACCTCCAGTTGAATTTGCCGCTTGATAAATCAAAACTGAAATACAAGTCTTTTTGGTGCAATTCTATATTGCAGCAATTGCAGCAGCTCCTACACCGGAACTCTTTGAAGCAACAATGGCTCAAGTAAGAGATGCATCGAAGTCCTTCACGTCCATGCTGCTTTCTCTCATGCACAATGCACATTGGGACATCACAGCTGCAGTTCGCTCCATTGAAGCAGCCACTGCCTCCACTAACAACTACCATACCTCAACCACCTCCATCGTCTCGGCTCACCATGCCAAGTATGCCCTTGAATCCTACATCTCCAGGAAAATCTTCCAAGGATTCGACCATGAGACCTTCTACATGGACGGCAGCCTCTCTTCCCTGCTCAACCCTGACCAGTTTCGCCGTGATTGCTTCACTCAATATCGGGACATGAAGTCAATGGATCCTGCTGAGCTCCTTGGCATCTTACCGACATGTCACTTCGGAAAGTTCTGCTGCAAGAAGTATCTCGCCATTGTCCATCCCAAGATGGAGGAGTCCTTGTTTGGTAACTTGGAGCAGCACAATCAAGTCCAAGCAGGAAACCATCCTAGGAGTGAGTTCTATAATGTGTTTTTAGGAGTTGCAAAGGCTGTGTGGTTGCTTCACTTGCTAGCATTCTCACTCAACCCTGCACCTAGTCAATTCGAGGCAAGTCGTGGAGCAGAGTTCCATCAGAAGTACATGGACAGTGTAGTGAGGTTTTCAGGTGGGAAGGTGCCTGCTGGCCAAATCGTAGGGTTCCCCGTTAACCCTGGATTCAAGCTTGGTAATGGGTCTGTTATAAAGGCTAGAGTTTATTTGATATCCAGAACGTAATTCTTTTTGGAAATGTATTTGAAGTGGGGTTGATGAGAGTGATTCAAATATTTTGCCTAGCAAGGTTACCAAGCTATTGATATAACATGAAACTCCATTTTAGGTTATTGATTTCAAGGTAACTTCGGCTTCCGTATGCACCTTCATAATAGCTTATTTTGAATCTGAGCTTGAAAGTGGTATAGATCCAAGAACAAAAAAGTTAGAACCAATATTAACAAGTTTGATTTTTCGTTTGAAACCTTTTAGCAATGGTTTTTCATTTGTAACTTTCATCAATAATATATGAACACTACAAAGATTCCAGACTTTAGAAAAGTCCCCAATAACCATCTTTATCAGCAATGGCCTAAGTAGAAACTTCGGTAGTACAACAATGAATGTCATTGTTGTCGGCAAGTGTCCCTATAAAAATATTAAAATAGCAAAATAAGTTTAAGTGTTAATACAACCTTTAATCCACTCGTCCATCCAATCTTAGCTTGGCCTCAAAAAAATTGTCCTGTTATTGAATAGAAAAGTCTTGTCCAAAAAAAAATGAATAGAAAAGTAAGTATCGTTCACTATATCAAATTCATATATGGGTACAGTACGGTGTAGATCCCCAAAGAGGGCCAATTCATTGGTTAAGATTTAAGAATGATCGATCCATTGCATCTACAAGGCACAAGTAGGAAACAAAAATAGAAAAATGTAGAATTTCACGGTTTCTTCACTGACAAAGAATATCTGATGCATGAATCAATCCACGTCGCAGATGATTTGTTAAAGCCATCTTTCAGTTGGAACAAATTTGTTGACAATTTGGCAGCAGTCATCCAAGTAAGAACACAAACTGCTTCATGAATCTCATATGATCAACAGTAACTACACTTATCCGCTGAAAAATCTCTTGGCCTGTCAGGTGTATCATCAAATTAAAAGTACATTCCATATTGATATGCAGAGTCATCATATATTGAATACTATTTCATGATATGTGATGCGGACACACAAAGTGACAAAACACTTAGTGATACCAAAAGCACTATTTTATAATTTCAGGCCATGTATGTAACACTAGAAGCTGAAGCAGAAGTAACAAATTTGCAGAAAAATATTTGTATTACACTTAAACTTTTCAAGATGAACATTTTGTATCCTGTTAAGCTGGACATTTACATTACTAAGTGGGCCGATTTTATATATTAACAATTCAAGATATACTCTCAGCATTGCCATATTAATATGTATATCTTACTTGTTCAAGGGTAAGAAACATAATCACATTCCAGGCTCCTACTCGACCAAAATTAGGAAGGAAACCTTTGTAGAAGGCCAAAAATCCCTGCAATAAATTTTTGACGTGAGTTCAAGTTGAGAGAAAATGATAAACTCTGTGCAAGCCTCATGCAACATTTTGATTAAAGCATGCCTCTGAAATGTTTTTAGTTTGTCTGAGTACAGAGCAACAAAGTTCGCAGCAAGCACATGAATTATTTTTCATTGATCAACAATTTGTTACTACCTAATAGCGGCTTTAATTTCCATTAGAAAGTTTGTATCCTGCCCCCATGTCATGTCATATGATTGAATCTTCACTCTTTAACAGGCACAATCATAAAATATTCAGATTTCAGAACAGACAAAATGAGAAGGAAAAAAACCCATACAAACTAAAAGGAGCTGATTATCACAAAGTGGCAATAAAATTTTCAACTTCCATACCCAAGGTATCAATATCTTAAAGTAACATTCGAACAATGATAAAATCAACAATGGAAGAATTTTACGAACCTCGTTAAATGAAGTCTTGAGAAAGCAGTCAAACGTACTTTTGTAGGTTGAATCGCCCATCATTCTAGATTTCACCTAGGAAAATGTGCAACATCTATAAATCATCGGTTGCTTTAAAAAAACACAAGAATGACAAGATAGCGTTGCTTGGCAAAACAAATAGCTTCCAAATTGTTCAAATGAACATTTCCCTTTGCCATTTACTTGAAACAGTATTAAAATTTTGAACTACCAAAATCCTAATAACTTCACAGGGAACATAAGAATGGAATAGTTTTTCTTTGTTTTCAAAAAAAGAATTGTTTGGATGCATCTTTTTGCCTACATCCAGCACAAAAACATTAGCTTTTGGCTTTGTAAGATCCAGCACCAACATGTTATACCAATGGATCTAAATGGTACCACTTTAAACTTTTTGTTATGATCAGGTTTTTCATTGTTAAGTTCATCTTAAATGAAACAGTCATTAAAAAGAAGGGAGAGGAAAAGAGGGGCAAGTCAAATACCACATCAACTGGAGAACCAATAAAGACAGCAAAAAGACCTGCACCTAAGCCAGCTAAAAGGTGAGTAAATGCACTGTCTGTGAACCCTGGAATTTTCAAAATCGTCTGCATAAGTATAAAAGATCAGGGCAGCATTGCGATTAAATTTTATATATGGGGACAACTTTAAATTATAGAAGAATTCCAATTTAAAATACCCTATAATGTGATTACCATTTTCACTTGATCATAGCTAGCTAGTTCAGCAGCATTTATAATTGCATTCCTTGCTATGTTTGGCCCAAGCCCAGTCCACAAGGCCCCTAATCCTTCCTAATTTAACAAAAAAAAAAAATTTGAATATACAGAATCAGACTCAAATAACAAATTTTCAACATAAAACATGGAACAAAGTGAAAAAGGCACATCAAAAGAAAAACTGACTTGTCTCACTATAGTAGAATAAGCATCCATGGCACCAGAATAACGCTTAGGTACCCCTGGTGGCAACTGGCCTTCAGCTTGAAGTCTAACTTTGACCAGATCAGTTGGATTAGCAACCGTGATTGCCAGAGCACCTATCAAAAGTTCATAACAGTGACCATTAGTCCACAACATAAAATGCAATACAGCACAAACAAATAGTGTAGAGATATGCATTCTACACACTTTTTATTGAACAAGCAACCAAACCTTTTACTTAAAATTTAATTTAAAATTAAAATACACCATTTTGGCATTCAAGCCTTTTGTAAAGAAAACAATCTGATTGTTTTCCTTTTTCAACTCTGTTGAAAACAAATTTTTTAAGGAAAAAAAATTATTGCCTCTCACATTTCCACCTGTCTACTTTAATAATTGTGGAAATCTCCATGATGGTCAGTGACTAAAATTCGTCTCTCAAAATTTGGAAATTCCCAGATAATCCATCACCATTCAACAAAGGGGACATGTTATTTTAAGGATCTTTTAAGTGGTATTCTAAATTGTGAGGAATTTTCTGTGGATTTCCAAATCTTGATGAACTAATTTTTTACTCTCGATTATTTAGTTCTTAATTCAAAACCTTCATCATGCCTTCAATAAATAAATCAAGATTCATTAACAAATGCTATGCAATCTGAAGCAACAAAACTGTTCAGATATACTCACCAGTCAACAGAGCAGCAAGTATCATATGGTACAAAGGAACCTCTCCAACGAATGCACTACCAACAAGAAACGTTTTGACCTGTCCATTTTGTAGTTCATATGTACAACCCATGTTCCTCCAATGACATAGTCTTATTCAATGAAAGGAAGATATTTATACTCACAGGATCATATAACCCAATTCTTAAGCCTCCATACACACATTGGCGATGAATACCAGGAACAATGCCTTTCCACAAAGCTGATATACCCTCTTCTCGAGCAATGGTCTTCATTGTCCCCAGCAGGCCCTTGTACTTAGGTAAACCTACTTCTTCATCAATCCCAACCTTCTTTTGGAGTTGAAGCCTGACCTTAGCTGTGTCCAGAGGAAGAGTACAAAACTGCATGAAACCCAATTACAAAAGAATGGTTAGAATTACACAAAAAGGGCATGGACGGATGGACCTAGGGCCTAGCTGCAATTTATATAGCATAATTAGCACAGCATTCATAAGCAAATAAGTTTGAAGTATGATTACCATATTCTAAAATGAATGGTCTAAGTGAACAGATATTCATATGATTTGCAACTTAATTCACTTGATGAATGTAACTAGTTTTAATACCTATTAATTAACTTGCTAGGTTTCCTATGCTCTTTCCTAAATACACATTTATTTTTATTCGTATTCACACATTTAAGTGATTAACTTTATACTGTTCTGTGAATTATAGATCTGGTTATATAACACCCATGGTAATGTAACAACTGCATAAAGGAAACAGTAAAAAACAAAAACACAAACAAATGGAAACAAAGTACAAGTTTTGCACTTAAAATTAAAAGTGGGAAATGTTCACCAAACAGATCCAAGTATTTACTTGAAGAAAAGCAAGATGCCATTCAGCAACTCCATTTAAGCAATTGAGAGAGAACCACGCTAAACAAGTAGCCAAAAGAAAGGAAAAAATCTAAGATACAATGCACTTTGCTAAGTTACCATTCAAGAGAAGAAAAACAAATTTAAGTTTTAAGCAGGAAATCTTCACTTTACATAACTTCCACACAGACACACGCAAATAACATGATCCCACTCAGTTCCACTTCCACCACATATTAATCCTCGCTTATCTTCCACTTTCTTAGCACTCCAATTTCCCAAATGCGCATGCTAAAACCAAGATTATCAAACTCGAGAGTTCAGCTACACTCATGGCGCTTATGTAGTAAACTTCAATCATAACATTCAACTCTATAAGATCGTACTCATAAACGCAATTTGAGAACCTAAGCTCGTAAGAATTCACGAATCAGCTCAAAAGTTTGATAATGTTAGCTAAATTAACTTAAACACCGTCCAAATCAAACTCTCAACAAAATGAAACCGAAACCAATTAACAGAAAAAAAAAATGAAATAATAAAATTGAAGAACTAGAAGTAGAAGAAGGAGTGGTACCTCGGCGAAGCAAGCGGCGAAAGCGCTGCAGAAGAAGGCTTGGGCGAATGAAATCTGGGAAGCGGAATTGGGATCTGACATTGTTGTTGTTGTTGAAAAATGTGAAGTGAAAGAATGCGGTTTTTATTTTAATTAATGTTAACGAAAACAATAAAGATGGGAACTTTTCGGTGAGTGATTAAGAAGGGAGGTAGCATGAAAGCAACCTGTTTTCAATTCAATTCCCGGTCACTTCCTCTCTCATCAGTTTAATCAGCTTTAACCATTTCTCCTCGCACTTTAACTACACTCGCCTTCTTTACCATTCAGCTTTAAATTGTAATGTGTATTTTATTTTTGTCATAAATTAAATTATGAAAATACATTTTATTTTATTTTAATTATTAAAGAAAATGAAAATTTTATATCATCAAAATTAAAATGTTTATAATCAATTCTACCCATTAATCCAAATAAATACCTATATGGCTATATCCTTATCTAAAAATTAATGGCTTCATTTAAATAGGGTTGTTTGTTAATGAAGGGTTAATAGTATTTGTTAACTTCTTTTAAAACAGCAAATTAGAAATTACTAATTAAATTTACTTTAGGGCTGAGCTAATAAGTATGATAAGTAACCTACAAATTAGGACAAAAATGTTTAGCACTAATCAAATTCTAATTTCATTTTCGGAAGAATAACACTTTTTTGTGACAAAAATCACGATGATACATATTAAAAAAATACTATTAATTATTAGGGCTGCACACGAATCAAATTGGATATAGTCTAAAATTTTATTCGATTCGCACTATATTTATCGAATCGGATCGGATATGATATCTACATTTTTTGAAGTCGGGTCAGGTATCCGGTGTATTCGCATAATTAAAAAAAATTATTTTAAAGTTTTATTTGGCTATTTTTATAAAAAAATGTCCAAAAAATCTATTTTTCACTTGTTTAAGCTTATTTACTCTTAAAATATTATTAATAAAAGTTCTCTTGAATAAAAAAAATTACTAATAACACAAAATCTAATTTTAATTATTTTAAATTGAAGTATAACATAAAAAAATTAAAAACATATCATAAAATTTATAAAACAACACACTAAAATTCATAAAATATTACTTGGTGAAATAACACACTAAATCAGCAATTCAGCATACTGAAACAAGTGAGAATAATTAAGAAATAGTAAATGAGAAAAATTAGTAAAATATGTTAGAATAATTTAAAAGAAGCAATGTAAATTATTATATACCACTACAAGCAGTAGTGAATACTTAAGATGGTTGATGAGATTGTATTTCATTTTGAACTTTAGAATTTTTAACACTAGTAACTTCAAAAAACTATATTCAATTCAATAACAACAAAATATGTTATAGTATGTCAATGGTTTAAAATAAAAGATAAAAAATGAATAATAAAATATAAATAAATCAATTTATTATATACCTGAATTAATAGCGACATTTTTTTTATTAAACTCAACCAAAATTTTAGCATGTTTCAACCAATTTTAAGTGCAAAACTGCAAATTAAAGTTTTATAGTGGTGGGACTCAAACAACTGCAATAAGAATCAAGAACACGACTTTACGTACTAAAAATTGACTTAAATGCCACAGTAAAACAAAAATGACCAATACATCTCTAGTTATGCAAGAGAGAACACAACCCACTTGTGATATTAGTAAGCACTTGTTTATTAGCTATTCTAGTTTTTAAATAAATGAACAATCCTACAATTAAATAAATCATATCAGTTTACAGTTAAATATTGAAAAATATCATCACAAAGAATTGTACTTTTCTTATTGGATTTATAGAGATTTTGAGAAAAGTAATATTCATAAAAGGAGTTTAGTATCAGGAGAAAAAGAAAATTATACAATAATAAAGATTACATTGGTAAGTTTATGATGCATCCAAATAAATCCATCAAATTGACTCAATGTATAAAGTGGTAAAAATGTTAGAAGGACCACTTCAATTAGTACCATGTCCTCTAAAACCTGTCACGTTTTTTTCTACAAGACCTCTCTTACAGTATTCAGCTGCATCTCATAATTGTGTATATGAGAAAAATTTAACAGTTGAAGATCTGGATGATTAGGTTCTCCTAATTAAAAAGTTTGCGTTTATAATTTAACAGGTCTAGAAGTCTTTTCTTAGGATATAAATATATCTTTTTAAAGATTTTTTTTGTTTAATCTGAATATTATTTTAGTGGTTATTATCTTTTTAATATTTTTTTTTATATTGATGGGTGTTCATTTTTGCTACATTATCGAGCAAATTTTTATTTCTTGTTATTGTTTGGTGACTTAATTTTTTCTTGTACTATTCATTAGTTTGCTTCACTAATTTTTTTGTTATTGCTAATCATTGTTGCTCACAAAATTATTTCGATCAATAAGTTGAGGGCTAATAAAAAGTTATGGTACTGCAATTTCATTGTGATAAAATTACGCAGAAGTAAAACAAATGACAAACTCCTTTCTTAAAAAATTAGGACAAAGAGGATATGGTATTGTATACAAAGCAAGTTTAAATGATGGTCGTCAAGTGGCAATAAAAGTACTTAAGTAGTCAAAAGGACATGTGGAAGAATTTGTAAATAAGATTGTTATTGTTAATAGAACATCTCATGTAAACATTGTTTCACTTTCGTAATTTTGTTATGAAATGAATAAACAGACACTCATTTATGAATTCATGTCTAATGGTTCTTTGGATAAATTCACATTTAAGCAGGAATTTTTTCATCTCATTTTTAATTTAAATTGGGACACACTATATCAGATCACAATTAGTGTTGTTCGAAAATTAGACTACTTACATCAAAGATGTAATACGAGAATTCTGCATCTTGATATCTAACCCCAAAATTTCTTCTTGATGAGAACTTTTGTCCAAAAATTACAAATTTTGGATAAGTTAAAATATACAAAAAGAATGAAAGTATTGTGTCTATATTGAGTATAATAGGAGCTCCATGTTGTATTGCACGAAAAATGTTTAGTCAAATATATGGTGAATTTTTTTACAAATCGGATGTGTATAGTTATGGAATGCTTATTCTTGAAATGATTGGAGGAGAAAATAATTGTGATACTGAAAAATCTCATAGCAGTAAATTGTACTTTTCTAATTGGATTTATCGGAATTTTGAGGAAAGTAATATTCATACAAGGAGTTTGTATTAGGAGAACAAGAAAATGATACAATAATAAAATTTACATTGGTGAGCTTATGATGCATCCAAATAAATTAATCAAATTTACCATCAATGTGTATAGTTATAGAAATGTTAGAAAGACCACTTCAATCAGTACTTTGTCCTCTATAGCTGGCCATGTCTTTCCCTACAAGACTTCTCTAACAGTATTCAGATGCATATCATAATTGTGTATATGAGACAAATTTAACAATTGAAGAAATGAATGGTTAGACTCACCTAAGCAAAAAGTATGTGTTTATAATTTAATAGCGTTAAAAATCTTTTCTTTAAATTCAAATATATCTCTTTAAAGAAAAATTTTTCTTATTTAGTTTGAATATTATTTTAGTGGTTATTATTTTTTTAGTTTTTTTTATATTAATGAATGTTAATTTGAGCTATATTACTAAGCTAATTATTGTTTCTTGTTATTGTTTGCTGAGTTAATTATTTTATGTGTTATTCCCTAGTTTGCTTAACCAATTGTTTCTTGTTATTGCCAATTATGGTTGCTCACGGTATTGTTTCAATCGGCAAGTTGAGGAATTAATAAAAAGTTATGGTACTGCAACTCCAGCGAGATATAAGTATGCAAAAGTAAAACAAATGACAAATTCATTTCATGAAAAATAAGCATAAGAAGAATATGGTATTATATACAAAATAAGTTTAAATGATGATCGTTAAGTGGCAGTAAAAGTACTTAAGGAGTCAAAAGAAAGTGTGAAAGAATTTGTAAACAAGGTTGTTATTATTTGTAGAACATCTCATGTGAACATTATTAAACTTTCGAAATTTTGTTATGAAATGAATAAACAAGCACTTATTTATAAATTCATGTCTAATAGTTTTTTGGATAAATTCATACAAAAGTAGAGATTTTTTCATCTCATTTCTAATTTAGATTGGGACACACTATATCAGATCACAATTAGTGTTGCTGGAGTACTAGACTACTTACATCGAAGATGAAAAATGAGAATTTTACATCTTGATATAAAATCCCAAAATATTGTTCTTTATGAAAATTTTTGTCCAAAAATTACATATTTTGAATTAGTTAAAATATATAAAAAAAAATAAAAGTATTGTGTCTATGTTGGGTTCAAGAGAGACTCCAAGTTATATTGCATAAGAAATGTTTAGTCGAATATATAGTGGAGTTTCTTACAAGTCAGACGTGTACAGTTATGGAATGCTAATTCTTGAAATGATTGGAGGAGAAAAGAATTATGATACTTAAAAATCTCATAGCAGTGAATTGTACATTTCTGATTAGATTTATAGGGATTTTGAGAAAACTAATATTTATACAAGGAGTTTGATATCAGGAGAAGAAGAAAATGATAAAATAATAAAAATTACATTCTTGAGCTTATGGCGCATCCAAATAAATCCATCAAATTGACCATTAATGTGTAAAGTGGTAGAAATGTTAGAAGGACCACTTCAATCAGTACCTTGTCTTCCGAAGCCTGTCGTATCTTTCCCTACAAGACCTCTCTAGTAGTATTCAGATGCATCTAATAGTTGTGTATATGAAATAAATTCAGCAATTGAAAAACTGAATGGCTAGGTTTACCTAAGCAAAAAGTGTATGTTTATAATTTAACAACTCTAAAAGCCTTTTCTTTGGATTCAATATATCTCTTTAAAGAAAAATTTTTCTCGTTTAATCTGAATATTATTTTAATGGTTATTGCTTTTTTTAGTGTTTTTTATTATTGATGAATGTTAATTTTAGCTATATTACCGAGCTAACTATTGTTTCTTGTTATTGCTTGCTGGGTTTATTGTTTCTTGTGTTATTCATTAATTTGCTTAACTAATTGTTTTCTGTTATTGGTAATTATTGTTACTCACAGAATTGTTTTGATCAACAAGTTGATGAGCTAATTAAAAGTTATGGTACTGCAACACTAACAAAATATAATTATGAAGAATAAAGCAAATGATAAACTCATTTCATGAAAAATAAGCATAAGGAGGATATGGAATTGTACATAAAACAAGTTTAAATGATGGTCGTCAAGTGGCCATAAAGGTACTTAAAGAGTCAAAAGGAAGTGTGAAAAAATTTGTAAATGAGGTTGTTACTATTAGTAGAACATCTCATGTGAAAACTGTTTCACTTTTGGGATTTTGTTATGAAATGAATAAACATACACTCATTCTAAATTCATGTCTAATGGTTATTTTGATAAATTTACAAATAAATAGGGATCTTTCCATCCGTTTTCTAATTTAGATTGGGGCACACTATATCAGATTACAATTATTAGTGTTGCTCGAGGATTAGACTACATACATTGAGGATGTAATACGAGAATTTTGCATCTTGATATCAAATCCCAAAATATTCCTATTGATGAAAATTTTTGTCCAAAAATTATATATTTTGGATTAACTAAAATATACAAAAAGAATAAAAGTGTTATGTCTATGTTGGGTACAAAAGAAACTACAGGTTTTATGCACCATAAATGTTTAGTCGAAGGTATAGTGGAGTTTCTCACAAATCGGACATGTATAGTTATGGAATGCTAATTCTTGAAATGATTGTAGGATAAAAGAATTATGATATTGAAAATTTTCATAGTAGTGAATTGTACTTTTTTTTTATTGGATTTATAGGAATTTTGAGGTAAGTAATATTTATATAAGAAGTTTGGTATCAGGAGAAAAATAAAATGATACAATAATGAAGATTACATTAGTGTGTTTATAGTGCATCCAAATAAATCCATCAAATTGACCATCAATGTGTAAAGTGGTAGAAATGTTAGAAGGATCACTTCAATCAGTACCTTGTTCTCCGAAACCTGTCATGTCTTCTCCTACAAGACTTCCCGTACAATATTAAGATGCATCTCATAGTTGTGTATACGAGACAAATTCAACAACTGAAAAACCGAATGGTTAAGTTCACCTAAACAAAAAATGTGTTTATAATTTAACAACTCTAAAAGTCCTTTCTTAGGATTTAAATATATCTCTTTAAAGAAAATTTTTTTCGTTTAATATGAATATTATTTTAGTATTTTTTTTATATTGATGGATGTTAATTTTAGCTATATTACGGAGCTAATTATTGTTTCTTTTTATTGCTTGTTGAGTTAATTGTTTCTTGAGCTAATTATTGTTTATTTTTGTTGCATACAGACTTTTTTCGATCAGCAAGTTGAGGAGCTAATAAAAACTTATGGTACTGCAACTCCAACGAGATTTAATTATGCAGAAGTAAAACAAATGACAAACTCATTTTAGAAAAAATTAGACAAAGAGTATATGGTATAGAATACGAAGCAAGTTTAATGATGGTCGTCAAGTGGCAGTAAAGATACTTAAGAAGTCAAAATGAAGTGTGGAAGAATTCATAAACGAGGTTGTTATTATTAGTAAAACATCTCATGAAATATTCATTCACTTTTGGGATTTTGTTATGAAATGAATAAACATGCACTCATTTATGAATTCATGCCTAATAGTTTTTTGGATAAATTCACATATAAGCAGGGATCTTTCCATCTTATTTTCAATTTAGATTGAGGCACACTATATCAGATCACAATTAGTATTGTTCGAGGATTAGACTACTTACATCGAGAGTATAATATGAGAAATTTGCATCTTCATATCAAATCATAAAATATTCCTCTTGATGAGAACTTTTGGCCAAAAATTACAGATCTTGGATTACCTAAAATATAAAAAAAGAATGAAAATATTGTGTCTATGTTAGGTACAAGAAGGACTTAAAGTTATATTATACGAGAAATATTTAGATGAATGTATGGTAGAGTTTCTCACAAATCGGACATGTACAATTATGGAATGCTAATTCTTGAAATGATTGAAGGAAAAAAATTGATACTAAAAAATCTCATAGCCGTGAATTGTACTTTTTTTATTGAATTTATAGAGATTTTGAGAAAAGTAATATTCATACAAGGAGTTTGGTATCAGGAGAAGAAGAAAATTATTTTAGTGGTTATTATTTTCTTTAGTGTTTTTTTATATTGATGGATGTTAATTTTAGTTATATTATCAAACTAATTATTGTTTACTGTTATTGCTTGCTGAGTTAATTGTTTCTTGTTATTGCTAATGATAGTTGCTTACAGAAGTGTTTCGATTGGCATGTTGAGGAGCTAATAAAAAGTTATAGCACTACAACTCCATCTAGATATAATTATGCAAAAGAAAAAACATGACAAACTCATTTCATGAAAAATTAGGACAAGAATGATATGGTATTATATACAAAGCAAGTTTAAACAATAGTTGTCAAGTGGCAGTAATTAATAGTACTTAAGGAGTCAAAATGAAGTGTGAAAAAATTTGTAAACGAGATTATTATTAGTAGAATATCTCATCTGGAATTTTGTTATGCAGTGAATAAACAAGTACATATTTATGAATTTATGTCTAATGGTTGTTTGGATAAATTCACATATAAGTAAGGATCTTTCCATCTATTTTCTAATTTAAATTGGAGCACACTATATCATATCACAATTATTAGTGTTAGACTACTTACATCGAATATGTAATACGAGAATTTTGCATCTTGATATCAAACCCCAAAATATTTCTATTGATGAGAATTTTTGTCCAAAAAAGTTGGAGATTCTAGATTAGCTAAAATATACAAGAAGATTGAAAATGTTGTGTCTATGTTGAGTACAAGAGAGACTCTAGGTTATATTGCATTAGAAATGTTTGGTCGAATGTATGGTGGAGCTTCTCACAAATCAGACGTGTATAGTTATGGAATGCTAATTCTTGAAATGATTAGAGGAAAAATGAATTATGATACTGAATAATTTCATAGTAGTGAATTGTACTTTTTTATTGGATTTATAAGGATTTTGAGATAAGTAATATTCATACAAGGAGTTTGGTATTAAGAGAAGAATAAAATAACACAATAATGAAGATTACATTGGTGTGCTTATGGTACATCCAAATAAATTCATCAAATTGACCATCAATGTATAAAGTGGTAGAAATGTTAGAAGGAATACTTCAATTAGTACATTTTTCTCTAAAACCTATTATGTCTTTTTCTACAAGACTTTTCTTACAGTATTCAGATGCATCTTATAGTTGTGTATATGAAACAAATTCAACAATTGAAGAACTGAATGGTTAGGTTCACCTAAACAGAAAGTATGTGTTTATAATTTAACAATTCTAAAAGTCTATTATTAGGATTTAAATATATCTCTTTAAAGAAAATATTTTTCTCGTTTAATATGAATGTTTCTTTAGTGGTTATTGTTTTTTTTTAGTATTTTTTTTTATATTGATGGATGTTAATTTTTGCTATATTTTCGAGCTAATTATTATTTCTTGATATCCCTTGCCGAATTTATTTCTTGTGCTATTCCTTAGTTTTCTTAACTAATTTTTTTTTTATTGCTAATGATTGTTGCTTATGGAATTACTTTGATCAACAAGTTGAGTTAATAAAAAGTTATGATACTGCAACTCCAGCTAGATATAATGTAGAAGTAAAACAAATGACAAATTCATTTAAAAAAAAATTAGGACAAGGGGTATATAGTATTGTATACAAAGTAAGTTTAAATCATGGTCGTCAAGTGGCAGTAAAGGTACTTAAAAAGTCAAAATAAAGTGTGGAAGAATGTATAAATGGAATTATTATTAGTAGAACATCTCATGTAAACATTGTTTCACTTTTGGGATTTTATTATAAAATGAATAAATAGGCATTCATTTATGAATTCATGTCTAATGATTCTTTGGATAAATTCACATATAAGCAGGGATCTTCTCATCTCATTTTTAATTTAGATTAGGTACACTATATCAAATCACAATTAATGTTGTTCGAAAATTAGACTACTTATATCGAGGATGTAATACTAGAATTTTTCATCTATATATAAAGCCTAAAATAATTCTCTTGATGAGAACTTTTGCCTAAAAATTGCAGATTTAAGATGAGCTAAAATATACAAAAAGAATGAAAATATTGTGTCTATGTTGGATACAAGAGAGACTCCACGTTATATTATACAAAAAATGTTTAGTTGAATATATGGTGGAGTTTCTCGCAAATCAGACATGTACAGTTATGGAATGTTAATTCTTGAAATGATTGGAGAAAAATATTATAATACTAAAAAATCTCATTGTAGTGAATTGTACTATCTTGGTTGGATTTATAGAAATTTTGAGGAAAGTAATTTTAAAACAAGGAGTTTGGTATCAGGAGAAACAGAAAATTATTTTAGTAGATATTGTTTTGTTTGGTGTTTTTTTTTTTATATTGATGGATGTTAATTTTAACTATATTACCAATCTAATTATTGTTTCTTGTTATTACTTGCTGAGTTAATTGTTTCTTGTGCTATTCCTTAGTTTGCTTAACTAATTGTTTCTGGTTATTATTAATTATTGTTGCTCACGGAAGTGTTTCTATAGTCAAGTTGAGGAGCTAATAAAAAGTTATGATACTGCAACTCTACTGAGATATAATTATACTGAAGCAAAAAAATGACAAAATTATTTCATGAAAAATTAAGACAAGGAGGATATGATATTGTATACAAAGCAAGTTTAAATGATGGTCATCAACTGACAGTAAAGTTACGTAATGAGTTAAAATGAAGTGTGAAAGAATTTGTAAACGAGGTTGTTATTATTAGTAAAACATATCATGTGAACATTGTTTCAGTTTTGGAATTTTGTTATGAAATGAATAAACAAGCACTCAATTCTAAATTCATGTCTAATGATTCTTTGCATAAATTTACATATAAACAGAGATCTTCCTATCTCATTTCTAATTTAGATTGGAGCACACTATATCAGATCACAATTACTGTTGCTCTCGAGGATTAGACTACTCACATCGAAGATATAATACGAGAATTTTGCATCTTGAAATTAAACCCCAAAATATTCCTCTTGATGAGAATTTTTGTCAAAAAATTACAGATTTTGGATTAGCTAAAATATACAAAAAGAATGAAAGTATTGTGTCTATGTTGGGTGCAAGAAGGATTCCAGAGTATATTGTCCCAGAAATGATTAGTCAATTTTATGGTGGAGTTTCTCACAAATCGGATATGCACAGTTATAGAATGTTAATTCTTAAAATAATTGAAGAAAAAAAAAGAATTATGATACTGACAAATTTCATGGCAGTGAATTGTACTTTCCTGATTGGATTTATAGGAATTTTAAGGAAAGTAATATTCACACAGGGAGTTTGGTATCAGGAGAAGAAGAAAATGATACAATAAGATTACATTAGTGATCTTATGGTGCATCCAAATAAATCTATCAAATTGACCATTAATGTATAAAGTGGAAGAAATGTTAGAAGAACCATTTCAATCTGTACCTTATCTTCCAAAACCTATCATCTCTTCTCCTACAATACCCCTCTTACAGTATCCAGATGCAACTCATAATTGTGTATATGAGACAAATTCAACAATTGAAGAATTGAATGGTTATATTCACCTAAGTAAAAAGTATGTGTTTATAATTTATCAGCTCTGAAATTCTTTTTTTAGGATTCAAACATGTCTCTTTAAAGAAAAATCTTTCTCGTTTAATCTGAATGATATTTTAGTAGTTATTTTTTTTGTATTTTTTTTATATTGATGGTTGTTAATTTTAGCTATCTTACCGCACTAATTATTGTTTCTTGTTATTGCTTGCGAAGTTAATTCTAGCATGTGGTATTTCTTAGTTTGCTTAACTAATTGTTTCTTGTTGTTGCTAATTATTGTTGCTTACGAAAGTGTTTCGATTGGCAAGTTGAGAAGTTAATAAAAAATTATGGTACTACAATTCTAGTGAGATATAATTGTGCAGAAGTAAAACAAATGACAAACTCATTTCATTAAAAATTAGGATAAAGAGGATATGGTATTTTGTACAAAGTAAGTTTAAACGATGGTCGTCAAGTGGCAGTAAAGGTATTTAAGGAGTCAAAAGAATATATGAAAGAATTTGTAAATGAGGTTGTTATTATTAGTAGAACATCTTATGTGAACATTGTTTCACTTTTCGGATTTTGTTATGAGATGAATAATAAGGCAATCATTTATGAATTCATGTCTAATGGTTCTTTGGATAAATTTGCATATAAGCAAGGATCTTTCCATCTCATTTCTAATTTAGATTGGGACACACTATATCATATCACAATTAGTGTTGGTCGAGGATTAGACTACTTATATCGAAGTTGTAATACGAAAATTTTGCAACTTGATATCAAACCCCAAAATATTCTTCTTGATAAAAATTTTTGTCCAAAAATTACAGATTTTTGAATTAGTTAAAATATACAAAAAGAATAAAAGTATTGTGTCTATGTTGGGTACAAGATGGATTCCATGTTATATTACACGAGAAATGTTTAGTAGAATGTACGGTGGAGTTTCTCACAAAACGAATGTGTAAAGTTATGAAATGCTAATTCATGAAAAGATTGGAGGAAAAAAGAATTATGATACTGAAAAATCTCATAGCAGTGAATTGTATTATCTTGATTGGAATTATAAGAATTTTGAAAAAAGTAATATTCATACAAGGATTTGGTATCAAGAGAAGAAAAAAAATGATACAATAATAAAGATTACACTGGTGAGCTTGTGGTGCATCTAAATAAATCCATCAAATTGATCATCAATGTGTAAAGTGGTAGAAATGTTTGAAAGACGAGTTCAACGAGTACTTTTTTCTCCAAAGCCTGTCATGTCTTCTCCTACAAGACCTCTTTAACAGTATTCAAATGCATCACATAATTGTGTATATGAGATAAATTCAACAATTAAAAACTGAAGGATTATGTTCGTCTAAGCAGAAAGTATGTATTTATAATTTAACAACTCTAAAAGTCTTTTTTCTAGGATTCAAATATATCTCATTAAAAAAATTTTCTCCTTTAATGTGGATGTTATTTTAGTGGTTATTATTTTTGTATATTGATGGATGTTAATTTTAGTTATATTACCGAGCTAATTATTTTTTTGATATAACTTGCTGAGTTAATTATTTCTTGTGTTATTCCTTATTTGCTTAACTAATTATTTGTTGTTATCGTTAGCTATTATTGCTCACGGAATTGTTTCGATCGGTAAGTTGAGGAGCTAATATAAAGTTATGGTACTGCAACTCTAATGAGATATAATTATACAAAAGTATAACAAATGACATACTCATTTCATGAAAAATTAGGACAAGGTAGATATGGTATTGTATGCAAAGCAAGTTTAAATGATGGTCGTCAAGTGACAGTAAAAGTGGTTAAAGAGACAAAAGGAAGTGTGAAAGAATTTGTAAACAAAGTTGTTATTATGAATAAAACATCTCATGTGAATATTATTGTTTCACTTTTGGAATTTTGTTATAAAATGAATAAATAGGCACTCATTTATGAATTCATGTCCAATGGTTCTTTGGATAAATTTACATATAAATAGGGATATTCTCATCTCATTTCTAATTTAGATTAGGGCACACCATATCAGATCACAATTAGTATTACTCAAAGATTAGACTACTTACTTCGAGTATGTAATATGAGAATTTTTATCTGGATATCAAATCCCAAAATATTCTTCTTGATGAGAACTTTTATCCAAAAATTACAGATTTTGGATTAGTTATATAATTAAAAAAGAATGAAAGTATTTTATCTATATTAAGTACAAGAAGGATTCTAGGTTATATTGAACAAAAAATGTATAGTCGAATGTGTGGTGGAGTTTCTTACAATTCAAATGTGTACTGTTATAGAATGCTAATTCTTGAAATGATTGGAGAAAATAGGAATTATAATACTAAAAAATTTCATAGCAGTGAATTGTACTTTTCTAATTGGATTTATAGGAATTTTGAGAAAAGTAATATTTATAAAAGGAGTTTGGTACCAGGAGAAGAAGAAAATGATACAATAATAAAGATTACATTAGTGAGCTTATAGTGCATTCAAATAAAATTCATCAAATTGACCATTAATGTGTAAAGTGGTAGAAATATTAGAATGATTACTTTAATCTTTTCCTATAAAACCTCTCTTAGAGTATTAAGATGCATCTCATAGTTGTGTATATTAAATAGATTCAATAATTGAAGAACTGAATAGTTAGATTCTCTTAAACAGAAAATATGCGTTTACAATTTATCAATTTTAGAAGTCTTTTCTTTGGATTCAATTATATTTATCTAAAGAAAAATTTTTCTCGTTTAGTCTGAGTAGCTATTGTTTTTTTAGTATTTTTTCAACCATTTTTCTCTTCCGCTATTCACACTGTCGTTCAACCTGACACTCCCCTTCCTCCGCCGTTCAGACCGACGTGCCCCGTGGTTTTTAATTGGATTTATAGCAATTTTGAGAAAAGTAATATTTATAAAAGGAATTTGGTATCAGGAGAAGAAGAAAATGATACAATAATAAAGATTACATTAGTGAGCTTATAGTGCATTCAAATAAAATCCATCGAATTGACCATTAATGTGTAAAGTAGTAAAAATGTTAGAAGGATTACTTTAATCTTTTTCTATAAGATCTCTTTTAGAGTATTAAGACGCATCTCGTAGTTGTGTATATTAAATAGATTCAATAATTTTAGAAGTCTTTTCTTTGGATTCAATTATATTTATTTAAAAAAAAAAATTTCTCGTAGCTATTGTTTTTTTAGTGTTTTTTCAACCATTTTTTTCTTCCACCATTCACACTGCCGTTCAGCCCAACGTGCCCCGTGGCCCCGCCCTCCTCGGCAGTGCTCCCTCGCCAGCTGTTTTGCGCCGCTGCTGTCCAAATTACCCAAACTACCCTTGACGGTTAGGAAGAGTCCCCTCCACGCGTTGCCCAAAATAGTGATGGCGGGAACTTAATTTCTTAATTTATTTCATTACAATCAGATCCCGCCAATCCCTTCACAGAACCTTCCGCTATATAAACCCCTTTCCCTCCCTCTCTCTCATTCCCTCGTTCGTTCCGTTTTTCCCACCAATTTTCCCGAGAAACCCAAAACCATAACCCTACCGAGACAAAGCAAGAAAACCTCTAAAATCCCCCATTTTCAAGATGCTAGAACTCCGTTTAGTGCAAGGTTCGCTGCTGAAGAAGGTTGTAGACGCAATCAAGGAGCTCGTGAACGATGCGAACTTCGATTGCTCCGCGTCTGGGTTTTCACTCCAGGCCATGGACTCGAGCCACGTTGCACTCGTGGCGCTCCTACTGCGGTCCGAAGGGTTCGAGCACTACCGGTGCGACCGCAACATCTCGATGGGGATGAGTCTCAACAACATGGCCAAGATGCTACGGTGCGCTGGAAATGATGACATCATCACCCTCAAAGGCGATGACGGCAGCGACACCGTCACTTTCATGTTCGAGAGCCCAAGTACTATTCATTTGCCCAAGAAATCTTGATTTCAATTTTTCATTTTAGTTTTGTTCGATTATTTCTAGGGTTTTAGATCTGTATGGTTCATTTTCCTATTTCTGTTTGATCTTTAGTTGCTAATTTTGATATGGTATTATTTTAGTTCTTTAACCTTTTTATTGACGTTTAGGATTCTTTCTTGCTAGAAAACTGTACTGGAAAGGGAAGACCTATTACATTGTTTTGTGTGTTTGAAAGTTTAGTATTCTGCAAGGGGATAAGAGGCATGATCTTGATTCTGTATTTGATATAATTTCAGTTGTTAATGAATTGGTACAAAATTTAGTGTTAGGTGTTTGGATTTTTAGGATTGTAAAAATTTATATGCAGGAATTTGGCTTTAGTGTTTAATTTTAATCAAGATAGTGTTCAATTGTGTATTGTTCATGTATTGGAATCTGTTTCTGGTAGTGTAGTGCAGCTGTTACTGTTACATTTTGGTTCAAGATCTGAATATGAAGTTTTGGATATTGAAAAGATTTGTAGTCTGACTCTTTTTTTTCTTTCTTTTTTTTTTGTCTTGAAGCACAAGATAAAATTTCTGATTTTGAGATGAAGTTAATGGATATTGACAGTGAGCACCTTGGAATTCCTGAGGCAGAGTACCAGGCCATTGTTAGAATGCCGTCTACTGAGTTTGCTAAGATTTGCAAAGATCTTAGCAGTATTGGTGACACTGGTAATTTGCTTTTCTATGAATTTTCAGGGGTTTTATGGTACTATCTGCTTTCTTTTGGAAGTTGATAGTTTAGCTGATACAATTTGTTCATTTTGTGATGAATGTTGTAGTTGTCATTTCCGTTACTAAGGAAGGTGTAAAGTTTTCCACGAGAGGTGATATTGGATCTGCAAACATAGTCTGCAGGCAGAACACTTCTGTGGACAAGGTATCGGAGATTTATTTATTTTTTGTAATCTTAACTTCATTGTTTGTACAATTTATTCTCTTATAATTTGAAATACATACTGATTGATGGTTTTACATGGTATTTGGTTGATATTGCAGCCTGAAGAAGCCACTACTGTAGAGATGAATGAGCCAGTGTCCTTGACATTTGCATTGCGGTACATGAACTCCTTTACAAAGGCAACACCATTGTCTAACCAAGTTGCCATCAGTCTTTCAAATGAGCTTCCAGTTGTGGTTGAATACAAGATTGCTGAGATGGGTTACGTCCGCTTCTATTTGGCTCCCAAGATAGAAGAGGAAGAAGAGGAGACAAAACCTGAAGTTTAGGTGTTGGATTGACTCTATTGGGTCTTCAATTTGTTTGTAGTAACATGCCTTGATGCATCTTGTTGAAGATATTTTTACACTTTGGCAAACGGATTGGAAAATTTTATTAGATAGTAGTCCCCCCTAAATCCTTTCTGTTACTTAGAATAGTGATCAACAAATGGATGTGTATATTTCATGCTGCGTTTGTTTTCATTAGAAGTTTATGAATTGTCACAAGCACGAAACTTAATATCAACACGATACAACTGTTACAACAATATCCTGGACTACATTATCTTTCTGATGATTTTTTAAAGTTTCTTATGAAAAAAGCAGAACAAAAGCAGGCATTGGTGATTGAAATCTGCTACTCTATATATTAAAATGGGGCGCGAGGTTATTTAGTGTACGCAAAAATTCAGCTTCCATTAATAGCAAGATCAAAATGCTCTACAAAACTCTAAGGAATCAAGGCAAATGTTACATAGTAAAGGTCCAAATTCTTAAAAAGGTAAAAGCAAAGTTCTACTAAATTTCCAATTATACTCTAGCATATTTGGTCAACAATATGGGTTGATGGATGTTTACTATAGTGTACATTTCCTTACAGCTTAATGAATCACGGGTAAATTCTAAAAGAATGATGTAATGAAACATTTACAATGGTTAAGCGTGGGAACCGGGAAGAGGCATTCTTGGTCTAATATGGCAAAATTTACGGCGTTGGTAGAGGCTATCTTGGTCTAATGCGACAAAATTTAGGGTAATAAAATCAAGAAACTCATTTACTCCGTTTCTTGGCTTCACTATATAGGATGACACCAAAAACTGTTAGAGAATATCCAAGCATTCCTGTAACTGATACAGGGTTTCGGAATATCAAAATGGAGATCACAACTGCCACAGCACCTTTTGCATTTCCTAGGACCTGTCAAAGTCACGATGATCACATTAGATTGGAATATCAGAACTTTTTATTTGTAATAAAAATTCTTCCCATTGAGAAAGTCCCTAATATTACCTGAAGTGTCAAGGCACTTGTGTGCTTTGTGACCAAGAAATTGGTCAGATTGACAAAATATGCCAATGCTGAATTGAAGATAAGTAACCACAGAATACTTGGATCTTCTCTGGCAAGTGAAATTGTAATTCCAACTACATCATCCTCCATTATAATTGAAGCTGGAAGAAGGAACGCCACAGCCACCGGTGCCATGTACATAAGAAGGTTCATCGAATTAAGCTTTTCGCTGTGAAATCAACCAAAATATTTCAGTACTAGCCTTGCCAAATGTTATGGATGTTACTAATTCAACCAAAGTAATGCATGCCATGTTACTAATTCATACAACTGTAATTTTTAGCACTTAAACTTGTATAATGCAATGAAGATCGAACCCTGATCTTTTATGTTGTGTGCCTTGGTATTTGGCAACCCAAAATTAGGACAAAATGGATAAGTCTTTTTTTTTTTTTTTAAATAGAGACACATAAATGGTTTTATAAATGGAAAATCACAGATGAATAATATAGAAATAGGAAAGTTTTGAGGTCATTACCCATCTGAAGTCAACAAGATTCCTTGAAGAACTGTTTTGAGTGCCCTTGCCGCTGTGGCACTGATGCACATTATGAATCCAAAGAGATGAAAACTTGGTTCTCCCTTCATCCATGTAAGAGACAAAAATATTAGTATGAATATAATAACATATTAAACATCACATAACAAATGGCTAATGATGCAATTATGCTTAATTTGAAGGCCAAAACTATTTCAAAATATACTTATATTGAAACAAATGTTTATATATGATTTCATGAACACATATTTTATTTTAATTATTATGTATTATTTATATGTATTAATTTAAATATATATTAAAATAAGGTGATTAGTTCTATAAAAATATTTTTATATGAAGATGATAAATGGTTTGACATATTTAACTGAACATTATTAAGGTAAATACTCACGTACATTTATCTTTATGTGAAATTGATAGTAGAAATCTGTCTGATGGTTTGACAAATTTTAATAAATTATCATCTAACTCTTCTCTAACTATATATCAATTTCATATATAGATAACTGTTGGTGAATTTTCAACTAAAATTAATAACAGAAAAAGAGTAATATATAATACCCCACTAGCAATCATAACACCAGTAACGACAGGAACAAGAGTGATGTAGGTGATCCAACCCTCCCGCCGGAGAGTCATAAAATAGGCGAAAACCGCCGTAAAGAACGGCGTGGTTGCGCCGACGGCCTGGTTGAAGGAAACAGGAAGGTAGCGAAGAGATATGTTCCCTCCAACAACAGACAAACAAAATATGAGTCCCAAGGAAGATATCTTCATGAACTGCACCCTTGACCTAATCGTTTGCATTGGCACCATCTTCATCCATGAAATCGCCACGTAGCTAAGGATTGAACACGCCATCATGTGACACAGTGTGAGAAAGATTGGGTACCTGAATCCATAGTTGCTTAACAGGTACTTGTTCAGCAACAACACTCCAATGTTTGAAGCATACCAGAATGCTATCAAACCAAACGTGAATACCTTCCCTGTAATCTTCATTGTGTTTTTTTTATTCTTCTGTTCCTAAATAAAAACGTATTATTTTGTTTAATTTGTTGCTTTTTTTTTGTTTTTTTTCCTCCTCCTTGTTTTGGAGGATAATGGGGTGGAAAGTTTTTGAGAGAAGCTTCAACAGGTGAAGGGTTTTTGTTACTATTTTAATTTGTGTTTTGCAAGTCTGAGGAATGAGGAAATAGGTTTTGGTTTTGGTTTTGGAGAAAACGAATGATGCAGAGTGAGAAGCTCTGTGGCGGGGAAAGTGTTTGGAGGAAGGAATTGTTGTTATTGTTGCTTAGGTTGGTGCTAAAAACATGAGGGGATAATATCTATCTTACTATTATTGAAACCAAATCTAATCTAATCTAACCGTTTTGATTTCTTAATGTTTTTGGCGGTTAATATTAGCTTGCAGATATTTTCAATCTTAAAAGTTAAATATCAGAATCTAATTTTGATCTAACGAATATAAATATGATCTATTCTATATTTCTACTCTTGATCCTTGTAGATTTAGATAAAAATTTAATTTTAAGATGATAATCTATGTATGTTTTATTAATAATTTCTACTAGTTAGGTGGTGTTAGTGTCCAATTCCAAATTAATTTTTTATTTTTATAAAAACATTATATTGAAAAAAAACACATAGGATTTAATTTGAATATTGCTAACAAATTAACAATGTAATATTTTTGTAGTTTTTTTATTAAAATAATAAATTAAAATGTATAAAATCAGTAAATTGTGAAAGGATCTGCTATAGAGACAATGACCTATATGGGCTATTGAGTTACAAAATCATCTGAGTACTAAGGATAATAAACATCTTCTCAAAAAATTAAACTAATTTTGGAGTTCACCAATGATCGAATTTTTGACTTTTTGGATCTAGCGCTCTAATACTATGTCACGATACCACTCATCCCAAAAACTTCAGCTGATGAAAAAAGATAACACTAATGATTATATCTCTAATACTCCATAAACCTCTATTGTACACAGTGTATAAATATTCTATTAGCTCTTCGTACTTTTTCAATTATGAAATTATACATGGTGTAGTAAATGATATAAAGAAGTAATAGTAAGAGTCTCCATAATCATATGCATGTCTTCCTCGTCATTGTTTTTCTCTTGAGTTGGTGGTACCAGTGTAGATGATAATGATGAGTCACCACCAGCAGATCTGCCACCAGTTATGTAAAATGTGAATCTTCTCAACTTTGTATAAATGTTGACCTTGATCATGTAGGTTATGTAAGTTTTGTGTGAGGTTGTGAATCCGTTCACATAATTCTGTGATGGTCTCTTAAAAAGGTAGACATGCATTGATAATTGTGAAGGATGCTGCCACAGGATTCAACTCAAGAGTGATGGCAAAAAATTTTGTAAATACGGTATTTTTATGGCTTTCTAATAGGGTTGCAATACATTCCTACTCGCAGGTATCTAACTCGACCCAATTCGTTCGAATAGGATAGGATATTCAATCTGCTACGGATAGATTAAAAATTGGTCCAAGTATGCTAAGTATGCTTAGGATATGGATTTAAGGTGTACCATATCTTAACCTATTTGCATTCGATATATAACATATATTTTATAAAAATTAAGTATATAGTGAATAAAGTGAGAGTTAAACCCACAACCTCCCTTATGTAATAATTTACGATAAGTGAGCAACTATATGAATTTTTTTAAGATTTTATTGTTTTTAATTTTTATTTTTTATTTTATTAATATGTATGAAATTTGGAATGATTGAATTTTATATTTGCTTTGAAAAAATTTGATATTTCTACCGATAGAGTAGGATAAAATAAAATTTAGAACTTTAGGATACTAGTAGAGTTAAGATTGAAAAATTCTCAACCCGCAAATAGAACAGAGTAGAATTTTAATAAAATTTTCAATCCACATATAGAATTAGCTAGCCTACTTTCTAAGAATCTCCAGCCAAACCACAATCCACTTGCACAGAATTGTTAGATTCGTGCCTTTCCTACATTCTGTTGGGATTGGTAGATTATAACCTCTAAGTTTTGGGAATACTTGTCCTATAAAAAAATATTATTTGAAATTTGTTTCAAAAGGTGGAGATTACATGTAACAGTTCGGAGCACTCAACTACCTACACAATGTCTTGTTTTCCTTTCTAGTGTGAAGGTGCACGAAAATTTCAGAGTCAATTAGCTCATATTCCAACTCCTTTGAATACACACAATGAACAAACACTTAGCTTAAAACAAGTTACAGTGAAATTTGTAATAAAGCACACAGTTGTATTACAAGAATGATAGAAATGAAGTAAGTGAAAATATTACCATTTTCCACAATGCAAGGAGTCACTCTTGTCTGACGCTCTGTTTGTCTTGTTTGTAGTCATGAGAAATTGTAGCAATTTCTAATCTCACGAGAAATCTTCCCATAACTAGGCCACGATGATCTCTGTCATTGCTTGTGTGCATCATTAGATGGAAATTAAAAAAAACTTAAGACATTGTAGTAAAGCCAAAATTAGCAAATACATATGAATGACAATATATCACATAATACGATATATCTTGAGGATTATGTAAAGTGATTTATTTAAAGTATAAGATAACACAACACAACATAACTGATTATGTCCTAACCAAAAAGATAGATACTGCGTTCAGTATTTTCAGAGGTAACATTATCATCATCGAATTCTTCTTCTTCATCGTGTGTGTATATATATATATCCATTCCACTCCTTCTTGTCTATCATATTCAATATGATCTCTTATTTTATTTGATCTACAACCATCCAACTGAATTTGCAACTTTTTGAATAATGCAAGTAGTATACTTGTTATGCATTTTGTGTAAGGTGAAAGGATCATAATATCTATATTTCTTTCTACTATTTATCTCAATAATATTATAGTATTTATGTTTCTGTGTTCTATTTTATGGGTTTGGATCATATAATTTACATTTAAATATAAATACTTTGTAGATAGTGTAATAAAAATACTCTAAGTGAAATATGTTAATTATACAACACATTATATTAAAGAAAAGTTTAGGGACCAGCAATTTTACTACATTTTGGCCAGCATGTAATCAATAGAGAAATGTGAGCTATTGGATGAAATCTCACACCAATCTCACACCATCAAATTATTATTGATAGCTAGTTGATGACTACTAATCACAAATGTTGCTGGCCCCTAGTATTACTCATTTATTTACATAATAAACTGGATAGCTCCTACCTTGTTCATAATGCTCGCCCGCATTGCAATACCTTCTGAACAAATTAAAGCTACGTGAATTTTGAGTGTATAGTTATATATTTTAATAATGTGCAAGTTTAATTTTTTTTTATTATTATTGATTGATTTTCGTAAGAACTTTCGGTGTATCTCTTTTTATGTACACACTTTATATCCAACCGGTTGGTCAACATTTACAGAAAAATAAACATTATTTAGTACTTATATCAAAAGTGGCTCAAAAAGTATTAACGTCTCTGCTTAACATTTGTGTTTAACATTAAAGAATCTAGAACGTGACTATGTGAGTATTTAAGGAAGCAATCCGGAAATTAAACCGCACACCACCGCCGCTTTCACATTTTAAAGAAAAAATGTTATATACCATTTTAGTATTTAAAAACATAATTGATAAGTAATAAAGAAATTAAAAATAAAATATTTTACTTTTTATACCATAAAAATTATATGCTAAAAAATGATAAAAATATATTTTCTCTATTTTAAAATGGTTTCACTAATGACATATTTTGTATGAACATAAATAAATTTAATCATATTTAACCACATTTATAATTAATTTCTATATTAAATTTTATTCAGTGTACATTTATTTAAACTTCACATACACTTGTACGAGTATAGTATACTTGTATCCTAGCTAGTAAGAATTATCCTTCATTAACTTTTAATAAGTTTACTTATTTTGTGATTGTCTGTAATTTTATAATTTTTTAATTAAATTTTTGTATTTTAAATTTTTTATTATGTCTCTTTAATAATATTTTTTAAAATCTAAATTAACATATGTTTTTAAAATAAATACCGCAATAATTTTATATTTTATTGACTTTTAAAATCAACTACTATACACAAAAAATTAACCATTAGATTAATAACTCGTACAGAATAAATATTAAAATATAAAATATATATTGAAAATATATATATGAAGTTATATATATATGTGTATGGACGGTGGTTGACTTTTAATGTGCATAATTATTATTATTTCTTAAATATTTTATAATTCATTCTATGTCGAAATAAAATGAACATTTTGTTAAGAGCAATGTTAGGGGGCCAGCAATTTTTGTGATTGTTAGCCATCAACTAGCCATCAATGATGATTTGATGGTGTGAGATTGGTGTGACATTTCATCCAATGGCTCACCTTCCTCTGCTGGTTACATGCTGGCCAAAATTCAATAAAACTGCTGGCCCCCTAGACTTTTCCTTTTGTTAATATTTTATATTTTTTAACAAAAAGTATACGGAAGAATTTAATTAAAAATTTTATTTAATATAAAAAATTAATTATAAATTTTTAAATTAAAAAAATTTAACTGAAAATTTGATAAAATCTATAAATACTAGTAAAATAATTAAATCTTTGTAATATTTTATTCATTGCCCTTGTGGTCAAATGAAAGGTCCAAAAGATGAATGATGTGTGATTAGGTCGGTCACAATAATCTTTCTTACTTTTGATCCCTTCCTTGTTTTTTTCCATGCATAGACCTAAAGGTTCTTACGTCATCAAAATAGTTCTCTAAATTTTGTAGGGATTCCACCATCTATGCCAATATTATCCCTTTCTTGCTTACGCAATGTTACCTTTTCTGCTTGATTGCTTATGTAAATTAAATGACGATATGCATGGTTCCCCTATGTTGACAAAAATACAAATTAAAATAAAAAAATAAAAAGAACTCTATTGTAACATGATGACATTTGCATATGTGGGGGGTGTGGCATACGAATCAAAGAACCATGATATTGATATCTCTCATCCTTATATCTTTTTCATTTTATATGGGAACTTGCTTAGTGTTTACTGCATATGTCACTTGGCCGAAATGCATCATCCACTAAACTTACCTCTCCTTTAACCAATTCAAAGTTTAATAATGTACACACTAAACGCTAGATATAAAATCAATTTTATATTATATTCAACATTATAATAAAATATATCATCAAATCATCAATACTAAAAAATTTACATACGATTATATTTATATAAGATTAATAATTAAAAATTATTAAAAAAAAATTAACTATAAATTTTATAAAAAAATAATTACACATGAGTTTTCACCCGTTAATATATCCTACAAATATTACGTACCAAAAATATTTCCAATTTGTAATGTTTCCCTTCATTTCAAATTTTCAGTCAATTTCTTGTAACTATAAATAGTCACCGACATTAGCATCTTTGAAGGTATAAGCTTAAGTCAATACACGCTTTTGGTGATTCCTTGTATTAAAACTCAGTCACCCAACACAATACATTCCTTATGATTCCTTGTATTAAAACTCAGTCACCCAACACAATACATTCCTCTTTTTCAAGGATATATTTATTCCAATCAACTCAATGACAGATAACAACATAATAAGCACAACATCATCATGCAAACAAACAAAAGGGTAACTAATTCATTCTAATTCAATCCCTCAAAGTATTTTTCCCCTGAAATAAATGGTGTACTTATCATTTTCTTACTCTCTTAATTTCTTTGAAATCATCATAGGGTGTATATATTTCTAATAACCTTGGAAGCAGCTTCAATTGGAATAAAGTACCAAGGACAAACCACCAATCCATTTCAAGAATTACAACCCATCATTCTGCTTTTCCTCACAGCAATATTTTGCCATGCTATTACACTAATAACTTCAAAACTTGGCTGCCAAATTCTCATTATCTTCCATGTTTCTGGGGTACTTGGCTGTGAGACACTACTTTGGATCCTTGTTGCCCAATTTTGGTGGTGGTATGCGATCATCAATGTGGTTCCATTATTAGTAGTCTTATTGTGCCTCTACCACAAGAGAATTTGCGAGTTCCTCTGGAATCTTCTTAGTGCATGTGTTCATTGGATATTGTTGCTGCTTGAGGCCTCTAACATGGTTGATGATCACATAAAAGATTTGGAAGCACAAGAAAGGTAGTGAAAGACTGAAAGCACAAGAAATACCATTTTTATATTTTGTATTTCTTTGATTGTCTCTCTAGTTTGGTTATAGATGACTAGAATAATTTATTTTTGAGAATCATAGAAGTGTTGGTGACTTGGGTGGTGCTTTTGCTTCGTTTACTAATGTAACTCAACATCTTATTTAGATTTTTGTGAGTGTTTAGTTATAAAAAATAAAATAAGCCCGTTTTTTAAGTGAATTACTGAATTGCCGGTTTTTATCAAAGACTATTAATCATCTCAAAGATAAAAAAAAGGGAAATTCATTACAACACAGGAAAATTCTGTAATTTAACGAGTTGATCAGATTTTATTCTCACCATACAGGTTGTGAATATATTATGGAATAGAAGTTTGTTGTTAGTTAATATGCACGAATAATTCAAAAGCAGCGAATTGGGTAATAAAAACAATGACAGGTTTTCACAAATATCAGCCACTAAAATAGAGTTGATCAATGCTATTTGTACACCAAAATCAACTACTAAAATTAGTCATTAATATATTTGTGTATAAATACATGTGTGGTTTAATTTATTTTCAATGTGTATTTATATTCCAACATGTATTTTATACTGATGGTTAATTTGGTGGCTGATTTTAGTTTACACGTAGCATAACCTATAAAAGACATAATTTATTTTTTCACAGAGTTTATTTGAAGCTTATTAGCTTATACACATACTTTATATTTTCAAAATGCTTGAATATTATTCTGCTGGTTTGAGCACATATATAAACTTTCACGTCGTTAGAGAGAGGAATGGAACATGTCGCTCGTATGTGAATCTCTCTTTTTTGTTTATGCGTTTTGATGGTTTAGTGGTTTTGTCTTTTTATTAAGAATAAAATTGTAAAGTATGTCCGGAGTGTCAATTAAAGTAGAAAATATTTTGAGTAAACTGAATTGTTACAGATGATATTAGAATTAATATCTAGCTCAATGTGCCAATAAAAATGTTATTAGATCTATTAAAGAAAACCGTAAGACATGATCTGAAGTACAAAAACAGACCATATTTTAAAAGGGGTGAATTGCATGGTTACATAACATCTTTAAAGGTTTGTTTGGATGATCTTTTTAGAAGAAATTTTTTTTAATAATTTTTTAAAAAAATAAAATAATTTTATGTTTGAATATTTCATAATAAAAGATATTTTTATCAATCAATTATGTTTGAGTAAAATAAGATAAAAATATTTTTTATTTATTTATTATGTAAAAAATATCTTTTTTTTAAAATAAAAAAATATAAATTATAGTTTTTCAAAAAAAATATTTTTATTTTTACTATGAAAAATTTGTCAAACACGCTAAAAAATAAAAAAAATTTATTAAATTTTTTTTATCAATTTAATTATTCCAAACAAGCATTAATCCTATGTCAAATTTTCTTACTACAAAAAAAAAATTTATGAATATATACAAAAATATGTTGATTGATTTCGATAATTTATATACATAATTAAAATTATAATTTGACTCACTATTTAAAATTTTAGGAATTAAAATAGTTCATTTATATTAAAAACTAATTTAATTTTATATTAATAGGAAATTGTTTTGTGACATTTGAGGCGAATATGTTACGTGACATAAAAAAAACTAATTTAACTTACAATTATTTTTTTAAAACACAAATTTAAAATATCTAACTTTCTAAAGTTTGAACATTAATCTTAAACCTTAATAAAAGAAAAAGTCTAAAACCAACAATTTTATTAAATTCTGGACCAGTAAAGAAAAGTGAGTCATTGGATAAAATTTTACACCAATCTCACACAATTAAAATCATTATTGATGACTATTTGATGGCTACATATCACAAAAGTTGCTGGTCCTACTACTCCTCTTAATAAAATATTCAGAGACCATTTTTAGTGTTGATCCCACATATTTCATCCTAAGAAGTGTTGGATGTCATGTCCCTCCCCTGGAGCGGATCTAGTCTAGTGATGGTTTAGAAAACATGTTTGCACAAATAGAATTGCCCACAGAAATGCTGAACAAATAGGCAGAAAGAGACACACCGAGCAACAATATGCACTCAAATAACACGTCTTTAGATTTTCATAGAGGTTTAATTTGCAATAAACTATATATTTAAATATAATAACTTTTTGTTGAGGGTTTACCATTTTAAATCCGCATAAACTAGACACCACAATATATACTCCATTTGCTTTAAAGAATTTAATAGTAAAGTGGTGAGTTTGATTCGTAGTTCACTAAGGGAGTTTCACACTATTTTTGTTATGCATCAATTTTTGTCTCCTCCTTTACTTTATTTGTATTGGGTTTCATCTCCAGTTCATTCTGTTAAATTGAATTGTGATGCTAGTTGGTTTGCTCCTTTTGGCTATGCTGGTTTTGGTTATATCATTCGCAATCCTGATAGATGTTGGTTGAAAGGTTGCACTGAGAAAGTCGAAGTGTGTAGTGTTTTTTTTGCTGAATTGTATGCAATTTGGAGAGGTTTACTTCTTGCTTTGGAGAGTGGATTTCGTGAGGTTATTTGTGAAACAGACTGTTTAGAAGCTCTTTTCTCGTAAACCAAAGAATGCTTGGTAAGGATATTCCGGAATGGAATTTGGCAAAACATATACATGAGGTTATGAATTGGAATTGGAGAGTCTCTATTCTTTTAATTCAGAGGACTGCAAATAGTGTTGCAGATTGTATGGCTAAAGCAGCTGCTTCTAGCGCGGACGACATTCACTCGAATTGGAGCCAACCATGGAATGAGCTTCAACATCTAATAGATTTAGATATGACTCTAGCTAATTAATTTGGTTTTTTCTATTTTTTTTTCTTTCTTTTCTGTTTAATCACCATATATATATATATATATATATATATATATATATATGATAAAAAATTGCGATGTATACACACTAAATCCGTTATCATATATATAGTTAATAACTTTATCTTTACTCTCCTTCACAAAAACGATAAAGAATATGTTTAATTAATTTATTTCTTAGGTCTGAACTTTATTTATTTATTTTTTCTTTTTCATAAACATTGCAGTTGAAGATTTGAAGCTACGATGGTTGACATGCTTTGAACACTGCCTAATAAGTGCCTATATAACACGATGTATTATATATCAGAAGCTATAATAACTTCTAAATGTGCTTCCTGATTTGCACTTTGACCTTCTTTTCCAACTTCATCACAAGGCTCCGTAGTACGGAAACAATAATTAGCCACTAGAAGAAGAAGATTATTATGAAGATCAATTATAATCTCATAAATATGCTTGTAGTAGAAGCAAACTCCCACAACTAATATCATTAGGACGTTAAGGATAATAAACCACCAAAGCTGAGCCACCAGGATCCACAAGAGTGACTCACATGAAATTGTGCCAGAAACATGAAAGAGAACGATTATTGTTATTGAATTCGGCATAATAACAATGTTATGGTTTGTGATTGCTAGTGCCATTGCATGACAAGGTGTAGCTAAAAGGAAAAGTAACATGCTTGCATGAATTTCTTGAAATGGATTGGTGTTGATGCCTTCATACTTTATTGCAATTGAAGCTAACTCCAATGTCACAACACAAATGTAGAGTCTAAGGGGTATCCAGAAAAAAAAAAATAAGGGAAAAGTGTAGTTAATAGATAAAATTACGAAATAAAGAACAGTACAATAATTAACTGATTAAAATAATCTAAATAATTAATCTTAAATTAAAAAAATAAATATTTAAATAATTTAAATAATCAACTTGATATTTTAAACTGAACATTTAAGTAATTTTAGAATTAAAAGATTATAAGAAATATAATTTGAGCAAACTTTAATTTCCACCCACAAATATTCAAAGCTTCAATAAACTTATCAATTAAAAAATAAAATTGACTTTGTGCCTATAAAAAAAATAGATTTTAGTTATAAAACTATAAACAATTCCAAAAAAATTATCCATAATTCTTAAATGATCAGTTTTAACCTAACCTAACCTATTTATCTGTAATTCTCAAGCCTTGACCCTTTACCCTTTGGTGTAGCGGTGCTTGTATATGACTTGCATTTCCACATCTCTTGCTCCTGCATGGAAATTATTGTTTGTTTTTGTGGCTGAGATGAGAATCCATCGTTGATCGCTAATTACTATTCCGTATCCACTCCATTTTTAGGCAGCACTCACCAACTAATGGTGGAGGCTCATCGCAACGCCAGCGTTCGTGATCAGAGAGGATTTTGGAGAGTGTGATGCTGGGGGTGCTAAAGTGTGGATAAGAGTTGGATGGAAAATGATTTATTAGGTAATGGTGGTAAAAGGCTGGAAAATTATTTATAATTAATTTTATTTTTTCATAAATAAATTTATCAATGTTATTCTAAAGTTTAAACACATAATATTAAATAAGATAAAATTTAATTTAGTTTTTAATGTTTTATCTAAGTCCTAATTCTATTTTTAATGTTTAAAATATTTTATTTTTTTAAATATTTTATTTCATTGAATTTTATCTCCAATTAAAATTAATTTAAAAAATATATATATTTTTCTATTATAATTTTTTTATTGTTCTTTTATCATTTTTACTCTCAAATTACTAGAACCACCACTATAATTACTTTTTTCTTAATAAAAGATAATAGCATTATGGTTATCATAATTATGATTTTTGATATTATTTAAAAAGAAATTATAATAAAAGAAAAAATATTTTTAAAATAAAAATTTTAATTTTTAATCAAAGAACTAAAATATAACAAAATACTAAAATATAACAAAATAAAATATTTAAAAAAATAAAATACTTTAAATATTAAAAAATATTAAAATTTAATTTAAATCTTAAAAATTAAATAATACTTTACTCCTTAAATAAGAAAAAAACGTGCCCATTCAAAAAGTATTTTTATGTAAAACAAAAAATTTCTTTTGTTAGGTGTGTACTTGGAACGCACCCAATGCATATCCCCGTATCCGGTTGGCAAAAAATGTTGGATTCAAATTTTGAACATTAATTATAACCATATAGTCCAACCCCACATTTTGGGTATCTAAGATGTTATTTTTACATTGCATTCATCCGAATTAAAAGTGAGTATCATTATTGTTGTTAAAGAATAAAGAGAGATTACAAAGAAAGCTGGATTACCTGTGGGAATGGGTGCTTGTTGTGACGATATTAGTACTATTGCTACTTCCTGTCATGTTAGCGTGACTGATCGGATGAACAAATGATAGAGTATTTCTATAAAATGGAAATATATATGTTGCTTACAAACACTAATTATGGGAGGGTTCTATGTTGAGGAAGTAGGTATTTATAAGAAATTATTCTCTCTCTCTCTCTCTTACATTAGATATTGAAACAGTAGTGACAATGGAATAGATTAGATATATTGAAACAGTAGTGAGAATGAAAAGAGACAGGAGAGACAGGATCTACATGATACCGCCGAATTATTAGAAAAAAAAAAAAGATTAGTCATACCGCCGTTTCTTTTTTAGGAAAATTGCTAGAATGATTATTTTTAACTAATAGTTAATCATCAATGTTTTAAAGTTTAGATTAAAATTTAAAAATATGGTATTGAATTATAGTAAACTAAAAAGTTAAATTAATAATTAAAATTATAATAACTAAAAATAATAAATTTTACTAAATTTTAAATATTTTTCTATATTTAATTTAGCCCCTCTCAATCTCTCTCAGTTTTCGTAAAATAATTTTAAAATAAATATTTGTATACAGTTGGATTTGTCTTTGTACATATTATATAGTCTAAGAATATAGAAACGACCCAATAAAAATTCGTGAAATTAATTTTTGGTCCTTAACTCTATCTAAAATTTAACCTAGTTCTTTTCTTGAATATACATCTCTATCATTTTTTTTCTTATGCTTATTTAATTAATATCAAAAGTAGTAGCTAGATACAAAAAATTGATCTTTTATACTATTTATATTATTTTTTATTTATATATTATTTAAAGAGAGAGAAAGGTACGATACCTATTAATTATTGTTTCATAGAAATTTCGCTGCAAGAGGGAATGCTGAGATGATATGCAGGACACAAATCTCTTAGCTTTATTTATATATTATTTGAAGAGAGAGAAAGGTACCTATTTTTTAGAGTAATTTATCCAAATAAATAAAGTGGGTGAAAATTTTATTCAAATACATAAAATAGATATCTCTTACGTACATGTGCATTTTCACACTTCTATGTAATTCATGGGAAGCTACCACGGTTTTTCATTTGAACATAAACCGTGATAGCTAGCAACGGATTATGAGTTGTGTAGTTTGTGTGTAAACTGTGGCAAGCTGCAACGGTTTACGATGGGACAAAGCGAAGCATAAACCGTGGCAGGCTCCCACGGTTTATGAAGGAGGAATTTTGATCATAAACCGGTGTAGGTCACAACGGTTTAGGAACACGGAAACTCTATATATATGTGGGTGATATTCTACTTGCATAAGAGATCATTCTCACAATGACAAGTGAGGAGGATAGTGTTCTTGCCTTAGTGCATTGCTTTGGGAAAATTAAAAAAAGCAAAAGCTATGGTGTGAAGTTCATTGACAGAGAACCACTGAGTGTGTTCATCAGTTCGTCAAGCACTTTGTCAGATCTAAAGAACAGTATCTTGCAGAAGCTTGGCGTCTTTGGTACCAAGTGGGTGAAGAAGCTATTCTACAAGATTCCCATCGCAGTTGTCTCGACCGCTGTTCAGTATGATACCTTTGTGCTAGTGGCTGATGAAGATATTAGGGTTCTGTTCCATTGTGTTAGGAGTTTTCCAGAGATCCGAATTCACGAGTTGTTTGCGAAGTTGGAGATCGGTGTCGATAGTTCTGGGGCATCAGCTCCAGTTCATAGCTCGACTGCCGCGGGAGGTGCGTCAAGTTCGATGCCTACGGTCAGACCGTATCTTCCCCGGTGGGATCCCCTACGTTCGCGGCTGATTTAGAGCGAACGGAGGTTCTTGGTTCTGTACAGTTGGAGAATGTAGGAATCTTTGAGCAGCCTGACGTCATGGGCATCGGTGGTTGCCAATTACCTTATATGCAAGGCTTTGGTGAACCTGATCGAGTAGAGAATGCAATGTGTGACGATGACTCTGACCAGGAGCCTGTCGATATCATCGGGGACAGCGACGACGACACAGGTGCCAATCCACATGCGCAGCATGGGCCTTCAAGTTCTGCTTCTCAACAGTACCCTCCACACTTCTCCACACTAAACTTGGAGGTTCTGGGTCAACAGGAGGACGGTGGTAACACGGTCGGGGGCTCTTCTACAGAATTCCAGATTGGGCAATCTTTCCAGAATAAAGATGAGGCTGTGCTGAGTGTGAAGGACTATAGCATCCGGCGAGGTGTTGAGTACAGAGTCATCGAATCAGATCATCTGAAGTATCATGGAAAATGCAAGCAATTCGGCAAGGGTTGTACTTGGTTGATTCGCGTTGCGCTGCGTGCACGAAAGGACACTTGGGAGGTTAGGAGGTACAACGGGCCACACACATGCTTAGCAACCTCTATTTCCAGTGATCACCGTCAGCTGGATTACCACGTTATCTGTGCGAGGATTTTTCCGTTGGTTAGGGCAGATGCTGCAGTTATGGTAAAGGTACTGCAACAAGTTACAGAAGCCGATTATGGTTTCAGGCCTAGTTACAGGAAGGTTTGGATGGCGAAGCAGAAGGAAGTGGCACAAATATATGGAGATTGGGAAGAGTCGTACGCGGAGTTGCCACGTTGGATGCTAGGAGTACAGTCAACAATGGCCGGAACAATAACCGTGTTGAAGACCTCTCCTGTTCGGCTTCGTGGTGAGGTTGATGAGTCGACGGTGTACTTTCACCGATTATTCTGGACATTCCCACCCTGTATCGAGGCATTCCGTCATTGCAAGCCCCTCGTCAGTATTGACGGTACCCACTTGTATGGCAAGTATGGAGGGACGCTGCTGTTGGCGATAGCGTAGGATGGGAACTCCAACATCCTCCCCATTGCATTCGCCCTTGTGGAAGGAGAAAATGCAGAGTCGTGGTCATTCTTCTTGTCCAACCTACGAGAGCATGTGACTCCTCAGGAGGGTGTCCTTGTAATCTCTGACAGGCATAATGGGATCAAGGCAGCGCTTGAGGCACCTGAGACTGGGTGGCTGCCTCCACGTGCTTTTCGAGCATACTGTATTCGGCATGTGACAGCGAATTTTGCCCTAACTTTCAAAGGTAAGGACTCAAGGAGGATGTTAGTGAATGCTGCCTACGCAAAGACTGAAGCAGAGTTTTATTACTAGTTTGACATCATGCGGACTGAGAATCCAGCAATGTGTGATTGGGCCAATCGGATGGAGTACGACAAATGGACCCAACATGAGGATAGTGGTAGACGGTTCGGTCATATGACAACCAACATTAGTGAATGTGTGAACTCGGTGCTAAAGGGAACTCGAAACCTCCCGGTCACATCATTGGTTCAGTCAACTTACGGGAGGCTTGCTCAGCTTTTTGTGGTACGGGGACAAACAGCAGAGGCACAACTCGGATCTGGTAATGAATTTTGCCAGGCATTGGCCAAGGCAATTGATCGGAATCTAAGAGACTCAAGGTGCTTCACTGTCACGTTATACGACAGACATCAATCGGAGTACACCGTGGCCGAGACAACACCAACCGGGGGCTTCTCGCTGGGTAGCTATAGAGTTTCCCTTAAAGATCACATATGCGACTGTGGCCACTTTCAGGCGCTGCATTATCCTTGTTGCCACGCCATTGCATGTTGCGCCTACTCCCGCCTTAATTGGGCGTCTTATGTTCATGAGGTGTATCGTATGAGTGAAGTTTTCAACGTTTACAAGTAGGGTTTTGTTCCGCCTATCTCAGAAGGCCTATGGCCTCCATATGCTGGGCCAACCATCATTCCTGACCCTAACATGAGGCGTGCAAAGGAAGGTCGTCCAAGGGCAACCAGGATCCGTGGTAGTATGGATCAGTCTCTGGAGAACCAGCTGAAGCGCTGTGGGCTATGTCGTCAGGCTGGGCATACGCGGAGGAACTGTGACCAGCGAAGACATACTACCGGGAGGGATGCGTAGATGTCATTACCTTGTTGTTTTAGTTGTTTTATGAACTGTTCAGTTGAGTTATGTATGGTTGCTTAAGTCTATTAATGTCACCATATTGATTTTCTGCATTGATTTCATATGAATAAATTCCGCTTATTTTAGATGTTTGATTGCATCAATGTGGTATCATTTAGACTGCGCATGATAATTGTGATAGAATACATGTATATCATAGAATCTCAAACCGCTTAAACTATCAAATATATAACAGATAACATATTAGACAATTATCAAACCTTTTTTAACTATCAAATACATGGCAGATAACATTTTACAGAAGTCTGAAATACATAAGCCTAAATAGCATGCGAAGAACATAAACTAATATAGTTCCTATCGGACGTGACAATATGACATAACTAATCAGAATCCTCAATGGTGTCACTGTCATCATCATTGAACTGACCGAGCAGGTGACCTCCGGTGCCACACAATGGAGGACGCCTCACCCTCCTAGGTCTCTACTCTACCGCTGGTCCTGATGGCTGTGCGGGAACGGCGCTGAATGCTGAGGCTGGGGTCCCTCCTAATGGGAACCATGGGTCAATCGGAGATGCTGCAGGCTCGTTGAGGTCAACGGCCAACTAAGGAAGAACATCGTCAGTCTGTGGCTGGTGATCAGCAAAATGGGACTGGTGGTCAGGCATCTGTGGCCTATAATGGGTCCCATCATCATCCATAAGCATGTCTGCTATATCCCTATAGAACTCTGACTCAATAACAGGATCATCAATGTCCATCCCAACAGCCGCAGTGGTATACTCAGCAAACGCATGTGGGGCGACATTCCCAAAGAGCTGATAGCTACTGCCCACATCGTAGGTCGGCTGATCCATAGCTGAGACTGAACCAACTACATCCTCACCAACACCATGCTGAGTGCCCTGATCATCAACGGAACGTACTCTACCTCGAGCCCCTCCACGGCCGTCCCGCCCTGCCTGTCATCTACCTCTACGTCGAGGAACACGATACTCCACCGCATCTCCATGATCAGCTCTAAGGATGTCCTCCTCCAAACGGTCAGCCAGCTCTCGCCACTCTCGATCCGTGGTACGGGTGCATATACGCCGACGCCGATCTACTCGCTTGTTATCTGGTCTGTCGTAAACGTGCACTCTAGGAGGTGCCTGTGACGACCCTCTGTGACGAGCCTTCTCAGTCAACACAATCAGCCTAGGATCCTAAAATGCAACATCTGGGGATAGGAATCTGTGCGCCACACGGCACCACCACTCCAGGTAGTCTGACACTCTGATGATGGACCGGGATCAAGAACTCGATCGACCCAGATGACTAAATGAAGCCGGTTCTCCCAATGCTGATGCCACTCCCGATAATACGTGGGGAACCACCTGTTCCCACCCCTGCCATCCTTCGCATGTAGCCAATCTATGTTCAGAGCTGGCTGAGGGAGATGCTGAACACCGCCAAACTGCGGTAGAACCCGGTCGACCTGATGCCACTCAATCGCAGCAAAATATATCAGGCTAGTGACGGCCGTCCATAGCCTACGGTGCTCGTCAACTAGTATCTCTGGATGAATAACAGCACCAACCTCGGCAGAAGAATAAGGCTCCCACACAAAGTGTATCGAAATAGTAAGGGTTTCATCAGACCACAACACTTAACATAAACCAGTGAAACTAAGAGCAATAACTAAATGACTCACGTTGTGGACACGCAATCGATCCAAGAAAAGACGTGCAGATACTAATCTTTGATCCCCTGCATCGTTCCTCGGCAGATACGTAGCCCACCTATAATTTTCATTAAAATGATGTCATAACTAGAAAGAACACATGATGTTGAACAACTTGTGAACTGAAAATAATAAACCGTACCTGGAGGCAAGAGGAAACTCGAATACATCAAACCCACTAAGCCTCAACGTGGAAAACCTCTAGAAAATCCAAGACTGTAGAAGCTGTAGCGGCCCGGCCAAGTTAACAACGTTTCTGTTCGTCCCACGACAAAGACATCTATACAGCCAGGCCAGTGCAGCCGAACCCCAGCTATATCTGCCAAAGTCGTCCAACGATGCCAAATAAGGCAACCAGCAAAGGTGGACCCGGTTTGCATTTTTGTCCGCAAACAGTTGAGACGACAAGAGCATCAGAATATAAGCACGGGCGTATATACGCACGGTCTCATCAGTAGCATCTGCTGGTAGAACCTGGAACCTCTCATGGAACCATGTGTAGCACACTGTCATCTGTTTTACTTTACTCTGCGGAGGTAACTGATGAGCGGATAATTTGTATGCTTTTTGGCATTGTTTTTAGTAGGTTTTTGGTATCTTTTAGTTAGTTTTTAGTATATTTTCATTAGTTTTTAATTAAAATTCACTTTTCTGGACTTTACTATGAGTTTGTGTGTTTTTCTGTGATTTCAGGTATTTTCTGGCTGAAATTGAGGGATCTGAGCAAAAATCTGATTCAGAGACTCAAAAGGACTGCAGATGCTGTTGGATTCTGACCTCCCTGCACTCGAAGTGGATTTTCTGGAGCTACAGAAGCCCAATTGGCGCGCTCTCAACGGCGTTGGAAAGTAGACATCCTGGGCTTTCCAGCAATATATAATAGTCCATACTTTGCCCAAGATTTGATGGCCCAAACCGGCGTTCAAAGTCACCCTCAGAATTCCCAGCGTTAAACGCCCAAACTGGCACAAGAATGGGAGTTAAACGCCCAAACTGGCACCAAAACGGGAGTTAAACGCCAAGAAGAGTCTCTACACGAAAAATGCTTCATTGCTCAGCCCAAGCACACACCAAGTGGGCCCGGAAGTGGATTTTTATGTCATTTACTCATTCTTGTACACCTTAGGCTACTAGTTTCTATAAGTAGGACCTTTTACTATTGTATTTTCATCTTGGTTCTTCTGGTTCCCTCTCTGGGGCCGAAACCAATGATCACTTTGTTCTTATGTATTTTCAACGGTGGAGTTTCTACACACCATAGATTAAGGTGTGGAGCTCTGCTGTACCTCGAGTATTAATGCAATTACTATTGTTCTTCCATTCAATTCCACTTGTTCTTTATCCAAGATATCACTTGTTCTTCAACATGATGAAGGTGATGATTGACGCCCATCACCATTCTCACCCATGAACAAGGTGACTGACAACCATTCTTGTTCTATAAGCATCTGAGGCTTAGTGAATATCTCTTGGATTCTTCGGAGTCTTTGTGGTATAGGCAGGACCTGATGGCGGCATTCAAGAGAATCCGGAAGGTCTAACCTTGTCTGTGGTATTCTGAGTAGGATTCAATGACTGAATGACTGTGACGTGCTTCAAACCCTGAGGGCGGGGCGTTAGTGATAACGCAAAAGAATCACTGGATTCTATTCCGCGCCTGATTGAGAACCGACAGATGAATTCCGCTATGCTGTGACGGAGCATATGCAATCGCTTTCACTGAGAGGATGGGAGGTAGCTGCTGACAACAGTGAAACCCTACACGAGCTTGCCATGGAAAGGAGTAAGAAGGATTGGATGAAGGCAGTAGGAAAGCAGAGAGACGGAAGGGAAGGCATCTTCATACACTTGTCTGAAGCTCTTACACCAATGATATACATAAGTATCACTATCTTTATCTTTATGCTTTATTCGTTTATCACTATACCCATTTGAGTCTGCCTGACTGAGATTTACAAGATGACCATAGCTTGCTTCATACCACCAATCTCCGTGGGATCGACCCTTACTCACGTAAGGTATTACTTGGACGACCCAGTGCACTTGCTGGTTAGTTGTGTGAAGTTGTAGTGATCACAATTTCGCGCACCAAGTTTTTGGCGCCGTTGCCGGGGATTGTTCTTGTGTATGGACAACTGACGGTTCATCTTGTTGCTTAGATTAGGTATTTTTCTTCAGAGTTCTTAAGAATGAATTCTAGTGTTTCAAGGTGATGTTCTTATCATCACCAAGGCTGATTGATTCTTATCAATTTAGCTCTTGAATGCAATGTCCTGCTGAAGCTTAGCCGGCCATGTCTAATTCCTTTAGACTAAAGCTTTAGACTAACATTGCATGATTCCTGGAATTCTCATTAAGAATTTTGATACCTTTATTTTCCTTTTCACTTAATTTTCGAAAAAACCCAAAAAATTACAAAATCATAAAATCCAAAATATGTCTTGTTTGAGTCTAGTGTCTCATTTTAAGTTTGGTGTCAATTGCATGTTTCTGTTTTTCTTGCATTTTTCGAATTTATGCATGTGTCTTCACTAATCTTCAAGTTGTTCTTGATGATTTCCTTGTTTTGATCTTTGAATTCTATTGACTTGAGTGTTTTGTTGTTTCTCATATGCATTCTCATCTTGTTAGTGTCAGTAGTATACAAACTGCTAAGTTTGGTGTCTTGCATGCATTGTTATTTAGTTGCATTTTGATTATTCCTCATTATTAAAAATCCAAAAATATTTTTAATTTGAGTCTTTTCAAGTCAATAATACAGAGAATTGAAGATTCAGAACATACTGCAGAGGAATCACACAGAAAAAGCTGGGCATTCAAAAATGCCCAGTGAAGAAGACAGACTGGCGTTTAAACGCCAGCCAGGGTGCCTGGTTGGGCGTTTAACGCCCAAAAGGGTAGTAGTTTGGGCGTTAAACGCCAGAATGTGCACATTCTGGGCGTTTAACGCCAGGATGGCACAAGGGGGAAGATTTTGTTTTCAAATCAAATTTTTTTCAAGTTTTCAAAGCTTTTCAAAATCAAATCTTTTTCAAATCATATCTTTTCAATCAAATGTTTTCAAAATCAATTTCTTTCCTTTTTCAAAGATACTTACTAACAATTAATGATTTGATTGAACATTTTTTGCCTTTTCTGTTGAGGAAGGTTTTATGTTTGAATCATATCTTTTCTTGTTAGGCAAGTCATTAATTTTCAAAACCATATCTTTTCAAATTGTTTTCAAATCATATCTTTTAAAATTGTTTTCAAATCATATCTTCTCAATCACATCTTTTTAAAACCATAACTTTTCAATCAAATCTTTTTAATCACATCTTTTTCAAAATAGTTTTCAATCAAATCTTTTTAATTTCTAATTTCAAAATCTTTTTCAAAAATCACTTTACTTCTTTCCCACTTTTGTTTTCGAAAATCAATTAGTGTTTTTCAAAATGTTTTCAAAATCTTTTACTTAATTTTCGAAAATTACTTCCCTTCTTCTCACATCCTTCTACTTTTGGACTAACACTATCTCTTAATGCAAATTCGAACTCCATCTTCTTTGATAAGTTCGAATTTTCTACTTCTGTCTTCTACTTTTCTTTTCCTCTGACACCTCAAGGAATCTCTATACTGTGACATAGAGGATTCCATATTTCTTGTTTTCTTCTCTTTCATATGAGCAGGAACAAAGACAAAGGCATTCTTGTTGAAGCTGACCGAATTCTTCAAAGAAGAAGAACACATGGCAGCCGAAAACAACAACAATGCAAACAATGCAAGGAAGGTGCTGGGTGACTTTACTGCACCTACTCCCGACTTTTATGGGAGAAGCATCTCTATCCCTGCCATTAGAGCAAACAACTTTGAGCTTAAGCCTCAATTAGTTTCTCTAATGCAACAGAATTGCAAGTTCCATGGACTTCCAATGGAAGATCCTCATCAGTTCTTAGCTGAATTCTTGCAAATCTGTGACACAGTCAAGACTAATAGGGTTGACCCTGAGGTCTATAGACTGATGCTATTCCCTTTTGCTGTAAGAGACAGAGCTAGAATATGGTTGGACTCTCAACCTAAAGAAAGCCTGGACTCTTGGGAAAAGCTAGTCATGCCTTCTTGGCAAAGTTCTTTCCACCTCAAAAATTGAGTAAGCTTAGAGTGGAAGTCCAAACCTTCAGACAGAAGGATGGAGAATCCCTCTATGAAGCTTGGGAAAGATACAAACAATTAATCAGAAAGTGTCCTTCTGACATGCTTTCTGAATGGAGCATCATAGGTATTTTCTATGATGGTCTCTCTGAACTATCCAAATGTCTTTGGATAGCTCTGCTGGAGGATCTCTTCATCTGAGGAAGAAGCCTATGATCCTGAGAACCCTTCAATGGAAGAGGTGAATTACCTAGGAGAACCCTATGGAAACACCTATAATTCTTCATGGAGAAATCACCCAAATTTCTCATGGAAGAATCAAGAGAGACCTCAACAAGGTTTCAATAATAGTAATGGTGGAAGAAATAGGTTTAGCAATGGCAAGCCTTTTCCATCATCTTCTCAGCAACAGACAGAGAGTTCTAAGCAGAATACCTCTAACTTAGCAACCATGGTCTCTGATCTAATAAAGACCACTCAAAGTTTCATGACTGAAACAAGGTCCTCCATTAGGAATATGGAAGGACAAGTGGGTCAGCTGAGTAAGGAAGTTACTGAACTCCCTCCTAGTACTCTCCCAAGTAATACAGAAGAAAATCCAAAAGGAGAGTGCAAGGCCATCAACATGGCCGAATTCTGGGAGGAAGAAGAGGCAGTGAACGCCACTGAGGAAGACCTCACTGGACGTCCACTGGCCTCCAATGAGTTCCCCAATGAGGAACCATGGGAATCTGAGGCTCAAAATGAGACCATAGAGATTCCATTGGACTTGTAGAGAATGTTTTGGTTAAGATTGAAGACCACTACATCCCTACTGATTTCATAGTCCTAGAGACTGGGAAGTGCATGGATAAATCCATCATCCTTGGCAGACCCTTCCTAGCCACAGCAAAGGCTGTGATCGATGTTGATAGAGGAGAGTTGATCATTCAAGTGAATGAAGAATCCTTGGTGTTTAAGGCCCAAGGACATCCATCTATCATCATGGAGAGGAAGCTTGAAGAGCTTCCCTCAAATCAGAGACAAATAGAGCCCCCACAGTCAAACTCTAAGTTTGGTGTTGGGAGGCCACAACCAAACTCTAAGTTTGGTGTTGAACCCCCACATTCAAACTCTAAGTTTGGTGTTGGGAGGTTCCAACATTGCTCTGATCATTTGTGAGGCTCCATGAGAGCCATCTGTCAAGCTACTGACATTAAAGAAGCGCTTGTTGGGAGGCAACCCAATGTTTTATAGTTAACTATTTTGTTATTTTATCTTTTTGTAGGTTGATGATCATGAGAAGTCACAAAATCCATTGAAAAAGCAAAAACAGAATGAAAAACAGGAAGAAAAACAGCACACCCTGGAGGAAGAACTCACTGGCGTTTAAACGCCAGTGAGGCTAGCAGTTGGGCGTTTAACGCCCAGTCTGGCACCATTCTGGGCGTTTAACGCCAGAAAGGGGCACCAGACTGGCGTTAAACGCCAGAAAAGGGCTAGAACCTGGCGTTAAACGCCAGGAATGGGCACCAGCCCGGCGTTTAACGCCAGAAATGGCTCAAAACGTGGATTTTGATGCCATTTGGTGCAGGGATGACTTTTCCTTGACACCTAAGGATCTGTGGACCCCACAGGATCCCCAAACAACCCCACCACTCTCTCTTCTTCTTCACCCATTCATCAATCACCTCAACATCTCTTTCTCTTCACCACTCACATCCATCCTTCATAAAACACCACTTCTTCCCCTCTTTGGCCTAACCACAAAGCCATCTCCCTCTCCTCCATTTCTTCTACTCTCTTCTTTCTTCTTTTGCTCGAGGACGAGCAAACCTTTTAAGTTTGGTGTGGTAAAAGCATTGCTTTTTGTTTTTCCATAACCATTTATGGCATCCAAAGCCGGTTCAACTGAGAAGGCATGACCTCAAGCCCATCACTAAGAAGAAGATGGAGCAAACAAGAGACCCCTCTCATCAAGAGATCCCTAAGATACCTCAAGGGATGCATTTTCCTCCACAAGACTATTGGGAGCAACTGAACACCTCCCTAGGAGAATTAAGTTCCAACATGGGACAACTAAGGGTGGAGCATCAAGAACACTCCATCATTCTCCATGAAACCAGAGAAGATCAAAAAATCATGAGAGAGGAGCAACAAAGACAAGGAAGAGACATTGAGGAGCTCAAGCACTCCATAGGATCTTCAAGAAGAAGAAAGAGCCGCCATCACTAAGGTGGACCCGTTCTTTAATCTCCTTGTTCTTTATTCTTCTGTTTTTCGAATTTTAGTGCTTTATGTTTATCCATGTTTGTGTCTTATGATCATTAGTGTCTTAGTGTCTATGCCTTAAAGCTATGAATATGAATCCATCACCTTTCTTAAATGAAAACTGTTTTTATCACAAAAGAACAAGAAGTACAGGATTTCAAATTCATCTTTAAAACTAGCTTAATTAGTTTGATGTGGTGACAATACTTTTTGTTTTCTGAATGTATGCTTAAACAGTGCATATGTCTTTTGAATTTGTGGTTCATGAATGTTAAAATTGTTGGCTCTTGAAAGAATGATGAAAAAGGAGACATGTTACTGAGGATCTGAAAAATCATAAAAATGATTCTTGAAGCAAGAAAAAGCAGTGAATACAAAAAAAAAAAAGAGAAAAAGAAGGAGAAAAACGAAAAAAAAAAAGGGGAGAAAGAGAAAAAGAAAGAAAAAGAAAGAAATAAAGTTGTGATCCAAGGCAAAAAGAGTGTGCTTAAGAACCCTGGACACCTCTAATTGGGGACTTTAGCAAAGCTGAGTCACAATCTGAAAGGTTCACCCAATTATGTGTCTGTGGCATGTATGTATCCGGTGGTAATACTGGAAGACAGAGTGCTTTGGGCCACGGCCAAGACTCATAAAATAGCTGTGTTCAAGAATCATCATACTTAACTAGGAGAATCAATAACACTATCTGGATTCGGAGTTCCTAAAGAAGCCAATCATTCTGAATTTCAAAGGATAAAGTGAGATGCCAAAACTGTTCGGAGGCAAAAAGCTACTAGTCCCGCTCATCTAATTTGGAGCTTAGTTTCTTGATAATTTGGAGTTTATAGTATATTCTCTTCTTTTTATCTTACTTGATTTTCAGTTGCTTGGGGACAAGCAACAATTTAAGTTTGGTGTTGTGATGAGCGGATAATTTGTATGCTTTTTGGCATTGTTTTTAGTAGGTTTTTGGTATCTTTTAGTTAGTTTTTAGTATATTTTCATTAGTTTTTAATTAAAATTCACTTTTCTGGACTTTACTATGAGTTTGTGTGTTTTCTGTGATTTCAGGTATTTTCTGGCTGAAATTGAGGGATCTGAGCAAAAATCTGATTCAGAGACTCAAAAGGACTGCAGATGCTGTTGGATTCTGACCTCCCTGCACTCGAAGTGGATTTTCTGGAGCTACAGAAGCCCAATTGGCGCGCTCTCAACGGCGTTGGAAAGTAGACATCCTGGGCTTTCCAGCAATATATAATAGTCCATACTTTGCCCAAGATTTGATGGCCCAAACCGGCGTTCAAAGTCACCCTCAGAATTCCCAGCGTTAAACGCCCAAACTGGCACAAGAATGGGAGTTAAACGCCCAAACTGGCACCAAAACGGGAGTTAAACGCCAAGAAGAGTCTCTACACGAAAAATGCTTCATTGCTCAGCCCAAGCACACACCAAGTGGGCCCGGAAGTGGATTTTTATGTCATTTACTCATTCTTGTACACCTTAGGCTACTAGTTTCTATAAGTAGGACCTTTTACTATTGTATTTTCATCTTGGTTCTTCTGGTTCCCTCTCTGGGGCCGAAACCAATGATCACTTTTGTTCTTATGTATTTTCAACGGTGGAGTTTCTACACACCATAGATTAAGGTGTGGAGCTCTGCTGTACCTCGAGTATTAATGCAATTACTATTGTTCTTCCATTCAATTCCACTTGTTCTTTATCCAAGATATCACTTGTTCTTCAACATGATGAAGGTGATGATTGACGCCCATCACCATTCTCACCCATGAACAAGGTGACTGACAACCATTCTTGTTCTATAAGCATCTGAGGCTTAGTGAATATCTCTTGGATTCTTCGGAGTCTTCGTGGTATAGGCAGGACCTGATGGCGGCATTCAAGAGAATCCGGAAGGTCTAACCTTGTCTGTGGTATTCTGAGTAGGATTCAATGACTGAATGACTGTGACGTGCTTCAAACCCTGAGGGCGGGGCGTTAGTGATAACGCAAAAGAATCACTGGATTCTATTCCGCGCCTGATTGAGAACCGACAGATGAATTCCGCTATGCTGTGACGGAGCATATGCAATCGCTTTCACTGAGAGGATGGGAGGTAGCTGCTGACAACAGTGAAACCCTACACGAGCTTGCCATGGAAAGGAGTAAGAAGGATTGGATGAAGGCAGTAGGAAAGCAGAGAGACGGAAGGGAAGGCATCTTCATACACTTGTCTGAAGCTCTTACACCAATGATATACATAAGTATCACTATCTTTATCTTTATGCTTTATTCGTTTATCACTATACCCATTTGAGTCTGCCTGACTGAGATTTACAAGATGACCATAGCTTGCTTCATACCACCAATCTCCGTGGGATCGACCCTTACTCACGTAAGGTATTACTTGGACGACCCAGTGCACTTGCTGGTTAGTTGTGTGAAGTTGTAGTGATCACAATTTCGCGCACCAAGTTTTTGGCGCCGTTGCCGGGGATTGTTCTTGTGTATGGACAACTGACGGTTCATCTTGTTGCTTAGATTAGGTATTTTTCTTCAGAGTTCTTAAGAATGAATTCTAGTGTTTCAAGGTGATGTTCTTATCATCACCAAGGCTGATGATTCTTATCAATTTAGCTCTTGAATGCAATGTCCTGCTGAAGCTTAGCCGGCCATGTCTAATTCCTTTAGACTAAAGCTTTAGACTAACATTGCATGATTCCTGGAATTCTCATTAAGAATTTTGATACCTTTATTTTCCTTTTCACTTAATTTTCGAAAAAACCCAAAAAATTACAAAATCATAAATCCAAAAATATGTCTTGTTTGAGTCTAGTGTCTCATTTTAAGTTTGGTGTCAATTGCATGTTTCTGTTTTTCTTGCATTTTTCGAATTTATGCATGTGTCTTCACTAATCTTCAAGTTGTTCTTGATGATTTCCTTGTTTTGATCTTTGAATTCTATTGACTTGAGTGTTTTGTTGTTTCTCATATGCATTCTCATCTTGTTAGTGTCAGTAGTATACAAACTGCTAAGTTTGGTGTCTTGCATGCATTGTTATTTAGTTGCATTTTGATTATTCCTCATTATTAAAAATCCAAAAATTTTTAATTTGAGTCTTTTCAAGTCAATAATACAGAGAATTGAAGATTCAGAACATACTGCAGAGGAATCACACAGAAAAAGCTGGGCATTCAAAATGCCCAGTGAAGAAGACAGACTGGCGTTTAAACGCCAGCCAGGGTGCCTGGTTGGGCGTTTAACGCCCAAAAGGGTAGTTTGGGCGTTAAACGCCAGAATGTGCACATTCTGGGCGTTTAACGCCAGGATGGCACAAGGGGGAAGATTTGTTTTCAAATCAAATTTTTTTCAAGTTTTCAAAGCTTTTCAAAATCAAATCTTTTCAAATCATATCTTTTCAATCAAATGTTTTCAAAATCAATTTCTTTCCTTTTTCAAAGATACTTACTAACAATTAATGATTTGATTGAACATTTTTGCCTTTTCTGTTGAGGAAGGTTTTATGTTTGAATCATATCTTTTCTTGTTAGGCAAGTCATTAATTTTCAAAACCATATCTTTTCAAATTGTTTTCAAATCATATCTTTTAAAATTGTTTTCAAATCATATCTTCTCAATCACATCTTTTTAAAACCATAACTTTTCAATCAAATCTTTTTAATCACATCTTTTTCAAAATAGTTTTCAATCAAATCTTTTTAATTTCTAATTTCAAAATCTTTTTCAAAAATCACTTTACTTCTTTCCCACTTTTGTTTTCGAAAATCAATTAGTGTTTTTCAAAATGTTTTCAAAATCTTTTACTTAATTTTCGAAAATTACTTCCCTTCTTCTCACATCCTTCTACTTTTGGACTAACACTATCTCTTAATGCAAATTCGAACTCCATCTTCTTTGATAAGTTCGAATTTTCTACTTCTGTCTTCTACTTTTCTTTTCTTTTCTCTGACACCTCAAGGAATCTCTATACTGTGACATAGAGGATTCCATATTTTCTTGTTTTCTTCTCTTTCATATGAGCAGGAACAAAGACAAAGGCATTCTTGTTGAAGCTGACCGAATTCTTCAAAGAAGAAGAACACATGGCAGCCGAAAACAACAACAATGCAAACAATGCAAGGAAGGTGCTGGGTGACTTTACTGCACCTACTCCCGACTTTTATGGGAGAAGCATCTCTATCCCTGCCATTAGAGCAAACAACTTTGAGCTTAAGCCTCAATTAGTTTCTCTAATGCAACAGAATTGCAAGTTCCATGGACTTCCAATGGAAGATCCTCATCAGTTCTTAGCTGAATTCTTGCAAATCTGTGACACAGTCAAGACTAATAGGGTTGACCCTGAGGTCTATAGACTGATGCTATTCCTTTTGCTGTAAGAGACAGAGCTAGAATATGGTTGGACTCTCAACCTAAAGAAAGCCTGGACTCTTGGGAAAAGCTAGTCAATGCCTTCTTGGCAAAGTTCTTTCCACCTCAAAAATTGAGTAAGCTTAGAGTGGAAGTCCAAACCTTCAGACAGAAGGATGGAGAATCCCTCTATGAAGCTTGGGAAGATACAAACAATTAATCAGAAAGTGTCCTTCTGACATGCTTTCTGAATGGAGCATCATAGGTATTTTCTATGATGGTCTCTCTGAACTATCCAAAATGTCTTTGGATAGCTCTGCTGGAGGATCTCTTCATCTGAGGAAGAAGCCTATGATCCTGAGAACCCTTCAATGGAAGAGGTGAATTACCTAGGAGAACCCTATGGAAACACCTATAATTCTTCATGGAGAAATCACCCAAATTTCTCATGGAAGAATCAAGAGAGACCTCAACAAGGTTTCAATAATAGTAATGGTGGAAGAAATAGGTTTAGCAATGGCAAGCCTTTTCCATCATCTTCTCAGCAACAGACAGAGAGTTCTAAGCAGAATACCTCTAACTTAGCAACCATGGTCTCTGATCTAATAAAGACCACTCAAAGTTTCATGACTGAAACAAGGTCCTCCATTAGGAATATGGAAGGACAAGTGGGTCAGCTGAGTAAGGAAGTTACTGAACTCCCTCCTAGTACTCTCCCAAGTAATACAGAAGAAAATCCAAAAGGAGAGTGCAAGGCCATCAACATGGCCGAATTCTGGGAGGAAGAAGAGGCAGTGAACGCCACTGAGGAAGACCTCACTGGACGTCCACTGGCCTCCAATGAGTTCCCCAATGAGGAACCATGGGAATCTGAGGCTCAAAATGAGACCATAGAGATTCCATTGGACTTGTAGAGAATGTTTTGGTTAGATTGAAGACCACTACATCCCTACTGATTTCATAGTCCTAGAGACTGGGAAGTGCATGGATAAATCCATCATCCTTGGCAGACCCTTCCTAGCCACAGCAAAGGCTGTGATCGATGTTGATAGAGGAGAGTTGATCATTCAAGTGAATGAAGAATCCTTGGTGTTTAAGGCCCAAGGACATCCATCTATCATCATGGAGAGGAAGCTTGAAGAGCTTCCTCAAATCAGAGACAAATAGAGCCCCCACAGTCAAACTCTAAGTTTGGTGTTGGGAGGCCACAACCAAACTCTAAGTTTGGTGTTGAACCCCCACATTCAAACTCTAAGTTTGGTGTTGGGAGGTTCCAACATTGCTCTGATCATTTGTGAGGCTCCATGAGAGCCATCTGTCAAGCTACTGACATTAAAGAAGCGCTTGTTGGGAGGCAACCCAATGTTTTATAGTTAACTATTTTGTTATTTTATCTTTTTGTAGGTTGATGATCATGAGAAGTCACAAATCCATTGAAAAAGCAAAAACAGAATGAAAACAGGAAGAAAAACAGCACACCCTGGAGGCTAGCAGTTGGGCGTTTAAAGTCTGGCACCATTCTGGGCGTTTAACGCCAGAAAGGGGCACCAGACTGGCGTTAAACGCCAGAAAAGGGCTAGAACCTGGCGTTAAACGCCAGGAATGGGCACCAGCCCGGCGTTTAACGCCAGAAATGGCTCAAAACGTGGATTTTGATGCTATTTGGTGCAGGGATGACTTTTCCTTGACACCTAAGGATCTGTGGACCCACAGGATCCCCAAACAACCCCACCACTCTCTCTTCTTCTTCACCCATTCATCAATCACCTCAACATCTCTTCTCTTCACCACTCACATCCATCCTTCATAAAACACCACTTCTTCCCCTCTTTGGCCTAACCACAAAGCCATCTCCCCTCCTCCATTTCTTCTTCTTCTACTCTCTTCTTTCTTCTTTTGCTCGAGGACGAGCAAACCTTTTAAGTTTGGTGTGGTAAAAGCATTGCTTTTTGTTTTTCCATAACCATTTATGGCATCCAAAGCCGGTTCAACTGAGAAGGCATGACCTCAAGCCCATCACTAAGAAGAAGATGGAGCAAACAAGAGACCCCTCTCATCAAGAGATCCCTAAGATACCTCAAGGGATGCATTTTCCTCCACAAGACTATTGGGAGCAACTGAACACCTCCCTAGGAGAATTAAGTTCCAACATGGGAACTAAGGGTGGAGCATCAAGAACACTCCATCATTCTCCATGAAACCAGAGAAGATCAAAAAATCATGAGAGAGGAGCAACAAAGACAAGGAAGAGACATTGAGGAGCTCAAGCACTCCATAGGATCTTCAAGAAGAAGAAAGAGCCGCCATCACTAAGGTGGACCCGTTCTTTAATCTCCTTGTTCTTTATTCTTCTGTTTTTCGAATTTTAGTGCTTTATGTTTATCCATGTTTGTGTCTTATGATCATTAGTGTCTTAGTGTCTATGCCTTAAAGCTATGAATATGAATCCATCACCTTTCTTAAATGAAAACTGTTTTTATCACAAAAGAACAAGAAGTACAGGATTTCAAATTCATCTTTAAAACTAGCTTAATTAGTTTGATGTGGTGACAATACTTTTTGTTTTCTGAATGTATGCTTAAACAGTGCATATGTCTTTTGAATTTGTGGTTCATGAATGTTAAAATTGTTGGCTCTTGAAAGAATGATGAAAAAGGAGACATGTTACTGAGGATCTGAAAATCATAAAATGATTCTTGAAGCAAGAAAAAGCAGTGAATACAAAAAAAAAAAAAAAAGAGAAAAAGAAGGAGAAAAACGAAAAAAAAAGGGGAGAAAGAGAAAAAGAAAGAAAAAGAAAGAAATAAAGTTGTGATCCAAGGCAATAAGAGTGTGCTTAAGAACCCTGGACACCTCTAATTGGGGACTTTAGCAAAGCTGAGTCACAATCTGAAAAGGTTCACCCAATTATGTGTCTGTGGCATGTATGTATCCGGTGGTAATACTGGAAGACAGAGTGCTTTGGGCCACGGCCAAGACTCATAAAATAGCTGTGTTCAAGAATCAATAACACTATCTGGATCGGATAAAGAAGCCAACATTCTGAATTTCTGAGATGCCAAAACTGTTCGGAGGCAAAAAGCTACTAGTCCCGCTCATCTAATTTGGAGCTTAGTTTCATTGATAATTTGGAGTTTATAGTATATTCTCTTCTTTTTATCTTACTTGATTTTCAGTTGCTTGGGGACAAGCAACAATTTAAGTTGGTGTTGTGATGAGGATAATTTGTATGCTTTTTGGCATTGTTTTTAGTAGGTTTTTGGTATCTTTTAGTTAGTTTTTAGTATATTTTCATTAGTTTTTAATTAAAATTCACTTTTCTGGACTTTACTATGAGTTTGTGTGTTTTTCTGTGATTTCAGGTATTTTCTGGCTGAAATTGAGGGATCTGAGCAAAAATCTGATTCAGAGACTCAAAAGGACTGCAGATGCTGTTGGATTCTGACCTCCCTGCACTCGAAGTGGATTTTCTGGAGCTACAGAAGCCCAATTGGCGCGCTCTCAACGGCGTTGGAAAGTAGACATCCTGGGCTTTCCAGCAATATAATAGTCCATACTTTGCCCAAGATTTGATGGCCCAAACCGGCGTTCAAAGTCACCCTCAGAATTCCCAGCGTTAAACGCCCAAACTGGCACAAGAATGGGAGTTAAACGCCCAAACTGGCACCAAAACGGGAGTTAAACGCCAAGAAGAGTCTCTACACGAAAAATGCTTCATTGCTCAGCCCAAGCACACACCAAGTGGGCCCGGAAGTGGATTTTTATGTCATTTACTCATTCTTGTACACCTTAGGCTACTAGTTTCTATAAGTAGGACCTTTTACTATTGTATTTTCATCTTGGTTCTTCTGGTTCCCTCTCTGGGGCCGAAACCAATGATCACTTTTGTTCTTATGTATTTTCAACGGTGGAGTTTCTACACACCATAGATTAAGGTGTGGAGCTCTGCTGTACCTCGAGTATTAATGCAATTACTATTGTTCTTCCATTCAATTCCACTTGTTCTTTATCCAAGATATCACTTGTTCTTCAACATGATGAAGGTGATGATTGACGCCCATCACCATTCTCACCCATGAACAAGGTGACTGACAACCATTCTTGTTCTATAAGCATCTGAGGCTTAGTGAATATCTCTTGGATTCTTCGGAGTCTTCGTGGTATAGGCAGGACCTGATGGCGGCATTCAAGAGAATCCGGAAGGTCTAACCTTGTCTGTGGTATTCTGAGTAGGATTCAATGACTGAATGACTGTGACGTGCTTCAAACCCTGAGGGCGGGGCGTTAGTGATAACGCAAAGAATCACTGGATTCTATTCCGCGCCTGATTGAGAACCGACAGATGAATTCCGCTATGCTGTGACGGAGCATATGCAATCGCTTTCACTGAGAGGATGGGAGGTAGCTGCTGACAACAGTGAAACCCTACACGAGCTTGCCATGGAAAGGAGTAAGAAGGATTGGATGAAGGCAGTAGGAAAGCAGAGAGACGGAAGGGAAGGCATCTTCATACACTTGTCTGAAGCTCTTACACCAATGATATACATAAGTATCACTATCTTTATCTTTATGCTTTATTCGTTTATCACTATACCCATTTGAGTCTGCCTGACTGAGATTTACAAGATGACCATAGCTTGCTTCATACCACCAATCTCCGTGGGATCGACCCTTACTCACGTAAGGTATTACTTGGACGACCCAGTGCACTTGCTGGTTAGTTGTGTGAAGTTGTAGTGATCACAATTTCGCGCACCAGTAACTCCCCAAAAAACTCGCAGAACCAGACCCATGCTGGTCTACCGTACTCCATCAGATTCTCAAACTCAGTCAGGCACCCGCTGACAGGCTCACCATCGATCAACAAACCCAAATGATATGCCACATCTTGTAAAGTAATAGTGCACTCACCAAAGGGTATATGGAAGGTGTGGGTCTCAAGACGCCACCGCTCAATAAATGCGCTAAGGAGAGGCTCATCAACCCAGAACCACTGGCTGTTCAGCCTAGCCAAATGATACAAGCCCGCCGTCTCCAAGTAAGGTATAATCCGGTCGTGCAAGGGCATATTCTATTGTCTCCTAACGCCACTAATCACCCTAGTAGGCTGCAAAATGTGGGTAACAAAATTCCTCAACATACGACCATTACTCATAACATCAAACATAGTTTATAAAAAATTATTACAAGCCACACATTGATTTTCTTAATTCCCTAATTATAGCAATAACAGTAATTATAATACTAAGTGGTCCAATACTAACAAAATATAAGAGTAACAATAATAACTACCATTATCAGAAAAGAGGACAACAATAATAATAATAACAATAAAACTACTAATACTATGCACTCATAAAAATAACAAAAATTAAATGTAAAAAAATAATTCTACTAACAATAACCATAATAATATCAATATTTATATAAATAGTAATAATAAGAATATTAATAATAATAATAATAACTAACCTCGACGTCGATGTATCCAGCCACGTGAGCGACGCCATTTAATCGGTACAAGCGATCCTCATCCTCCATGCTCCACCACCCAAACCTCTTTCCAACCTTCTTTACTTTCCACAAATTTTCTCAAACCAACAACCCTCAAAATTTGGTTTGTGACACAAATGATCCGTGAGAAACTTCAGCGGATTATGTATTTATAGACACTCACACGTAAACCGTGGGAACCCAAAGCGGTTTACGTTTACTTCGCACTCTTCATAAATCGTGGGAGCCTGCCACGGTTTATGCTTCGCTTTCTCCCTTCGTAAACCGTTGCAGCTTGCCACGGTTTACACACAAATCACACAACTCATAATCCGTTGCTAGTTGCCACGGTTTATGTTCAAATGAGAAACCGTGATAGCTTTCCACGGATTATATAGAAGTGTGAAAATACACAATCACGTAAGGAATTTCTGTTTTGTGTATTTGAGTAAAGCTTTCACCCACTTTATTTATTTGGATAAATTGTTCTATTTTTTATATATTATTTAAAGAGAGAGAAAAGTACCTATTTAAAGAGAGTGAAAGGTACCTATTAATGTCCCAAATACAAATCTAATTAATGCTATAGGAAAATTATCCCCTATACCTTTTTAAATGAGTGGAATATGTATGTCTTGTACGAATAAGTTGCTAATATTATATTTGTCTTATAGTGAATGATAGAATAACTAAAAGGGATAAGTATTATTTTGGTCCTCACGTTGAAGGTTGAAATCGAACCCGTCTCTGATCTAATTTTCGATTTAGAATCGTCCTTAACATTTTTTTTGTATTAAAATCGTCATTTTTAATAAAATTTTTAATTTTATTCCTAAACTACCCTTACTTTAATAAAAATTATAAAATTAAAAAAAAATAAAACACTGTTGGGGGAAGGGGAGACGGGACGGGGGTGGGGTTGGGGTGGGGGGATGGGAGGGGGGGCGGGAAGGGGAAGGGGAGACCGGGGAAGGGGAGGAGGAGGGAGAGGCGGGAAGGGGAGGGGGAGGGGGAGGGGGGAGGCGGGAAGGGGAGACCGGGGAGGGGTGGGGAGGGAGGAGGGGGAGGGGGAAGGGTATTTTTGTCCAAAATAATAAAAAAGACGATTTTAATTCGAAAAAAACGTTAAGTACAATTCTAAATCGAAAATTAGATCAAGGATGAGTTCGATTCCGACCCTCAACGTGAGGGACCAAAACAATACTTATCCCTAACTAAAATAACCCTATTTTTATAAATATATTCTTACAAATAACTAGTTCAAAAACGTAATTGTATAGTTAAGGAGTATAATGAATAAAGTAATGTGTAAAAGTGAATTTGAAATTGTTGGACATAAACTATTTTTTTGGTTTGATAATTTGTAGGTGTAAGTTTGGGGGTGGCATCAGAGGATAGATTGACGAGGAATCAAGGAGGATTTTTTTTGTTAGTTATTCCACAGTGTTTTTTCAAAAAAAAAAATTTATTGAATAATTTATTGAAACAATTTTCTTTCCTGTTTATCATTTTTAGAATTTTTAATTTATAATAAGAATATTATTACTTTTTTCAGTTATATGTAATAAGGACAATATTAAACAAGTTTTTATTGTTTTTTTTTTTCTTATGAAAATTAAACTCTAGTATAGCATGCATGTGAATATTGTTTATCATTATAGTGATTGGTTGCTACCTTTATTTGTATGCTTAGCATCTCCTCCTAATTAATGATAGCCAAACTTTAAAAATATTTTATTGTGATTATAATTTTTTTATTTTATGGTTTTTTTATCATTTATTTATGAATTATTTTTTTATATTTATTTATTTGGGTATAAATATTTTTTAATATATATATATATATATATATATATATATATATATATATATATATAACTTAAAAATATTAATTAATGACTTAACATATCATATATTTTTAATAAATATTTTTCACTAATAATATTAACAATTCAAAATTTATTAATTATTTTTTATAAATTTTTATTGCTTGTCCGTTATTAATTTATATGTTATTACCTAACAATTTTCACTTATTAAACTATCAACTATTTAATATTAAGATTTAGTCAATAAGAATAATGATATTAAAATTTTTTTAAGTCTTGTTATTAATTATAATTAGAAAATAGCCGTAAATAAATTTATTAGGGATGGCAAATAGGTTGAAACTTGTTGAACCGGCTTGCGTATCTCGAAAAAAAAAAAGACGGATTGGACTAAAAATTTAAGTCCTCTCTGATAGCAAAAAACTCACCGAACCCACACTGCCTAATTCACAGATTTTGCGGGTTTCGACAAGGCGGGACGAAATTTTGGTTTTAAGATGATAATTGAATTTGGAACGTTACTTTTGTGTTTGTATTTGGAATGTTTGTTCGTTTTACTTTAAGTTATAAATAGACTATGTTTGATTGATTAGAGAGTTGGACAATATTTAATTATATATTTTAGACAATGTTTGTTTTGTTTTAAACAATATTAATTTTATTATTTAATTTTATTTTAAAAAGCTTGGTTGATCATTATGTATATTAGATATATAGAATTATAAATACTTTAATATTTGTGAATTTAAAAATTATAAATTTATTGAAATACTCATGAAATGATATATATTTTTTTATTTTAATGGTTTAATAATTTTTCAAAAAGAGAAAAAGAGCCCGCCAAACTGCCATTAGGTAGGACGGGATAGAAATTTAAGACCACTTCAATAGACGAGAAGAGGGACTAGCCTGCCAAATAGTGACGTTTTGGCGGGACAGAATGGGGCGGGGCGGGGTGGGCAGCCACCCCTAAAATTTATTTTCTTAATGAATGTTAATTTTGTTGTGAAATTTTATATTTCATTTAAAAATGTAGCATAATTGAGTCTAATTTTTATATTTTGAAATGAATTTACTCAAAAAATTTAAAATATAAATCACATTTTTTTTTACAAAATTTCTTTATTAACATAATTAGTAGTGCTTACTTGAATAATTATATTTAGATTCTAATGATATTAAAGTTAACTTATTTTATTATTTTATGCCTTCAAAAAATTCACAAGACTGACATAAAAATGTAACAAATTATATATTTTACTAATAATGTACGTGAGTAATTGATCTTTTAATATTTAAAATAGTAAAAAACTTAAATATATATGTTATTTTTTAAAAAACATTAAAAAGATATAAATTTAAAATTGAACTTAAACATAAAGATTTATATTAAAAATAGCTTATAAATACATTATTTTATAATTATTTTTTAATCATAAAAATATTTATTTTTAAAAAAATGATAGAAAATTTTTCATTATAGAAAAAATTAAATCACTTTTTTTAATACCATGATTTAACATTTATGTAAATTAATGATTTATTTATCTTAGTGATATACTCGTTAACCTTTATTAAGATTGGAATATAATATTCTTATTTAATCATATTTATGATATGTTATCATATTACTTTTAGTGGTGAATTTTTTTTTGTTATTAAAAATAATTATTTATTTTTTTAAATATTGATATCTAAATTTAATAAATTAAACAAATAATTTATTATCATACACTCAATTATAGTTTACAATTAAATACTATTTAAATTTATAAATATAAATGTTAAAATTTGTAATTGGATGCTTTGATTTATATCCAATTAATTGAAATTTAAATGGTTTTGGTTTAATCATTGATTTAAATACTCATGAAAATATATATATATATATATATATATATATATATATATATATATATTTTATTTTAATGGATTAATAATTTTTTAAAAAGAGAAAAAGAGCCTGCCAAACTACCATTAGATAAGACGGGATAAAAATTTAAGACCGCTTCAATAGACGAAAAGGGAGACTAGCCTGCTAAATAGTAATTTTTTGGCGGGACAAAATGGGGCGGGATGGGCAGCCACCGACGGACGAAATTTTTGTGCAGTCTAGAATTTTCACAAATATGTTCTCGTTGCAAGTATAGCTTCTAGACCTACAAGAATTTCTTTCGTACAAAAGTTTGGTTGTCACAAGTAACAAACCCCTAAATAAATTGATAACCGAAGTATTTAAACCTCGGGTCGTCTCTCAAAGGAATTGCAGGGAGGTGTTCTTATTATTGGTTATAAGTTGTGTGAATCGGGGTTTTGGGATAAGAGATAAGAAGAGTAAATTGCAAAAGAAACAAAATAACCATTATAAAAGCTCTCGGCAAGGTATGAGAATTGGATCTCCCAAGGTTAATAGCAATAGGTCATTATTTCTACTTAGTTAACCCTTACTAAATAAATGAAAGTTAAGTAGTTGAGCTATCTCTTATTCGCAAGTCCTAGTCCTCTTCCTTGGAAAGGTCTAGCGTTAGTAAATACAGAATTAGCCAACAACTTCCAATTACAAGAACAGATCCTTCTCAATTATGATGAGAATTGTTCATTGCTCCCACTTAGTTAACCCTTACTAAATAAAGGAAAGTCAAGTAGACCAATCAACTTGATTCCTCAAGTCCTGGTTAACTCCTATGGAAAGACTAGATTTAGAAGGATCCAAATCAATCATCAACTTACAATTACCAATCAACAAAGGAGTTGGATAACATAGGTATCACCAATTACTTAACCAAAGACAAGAGGAGAAAATCTAACTTAAAGCATCAATCAATAATAATAGAAGAAGTAATAAATATGAAATACCTCAAATTGCATTAAATAGAGAAATCAAATCTAACATAAGGATTCATAAATTAAAATAATAGAATAAAAAAAAGAAACATTAAACCTGGAATTGAGAAGCCATTGAAAGAAGAAATCCTAAATCCTAAATCCTAAAACCTAAGAGAGAGGAGAGAGCCTCTCTCTCTAGAAAACTATATCTAAAACCTAAAATTGTGTATTATCAACCTCTCTTTTGAATTAATTGATTCCCTCACTTTATACCCTCTAATCTGCATTTTTTGGACCGAAAACTGGGTCAGAAACAGCCCAGAAATCGCCCCCAGTAATTTCTGGTACGTACAAGTCGCTGCAAAGTCATGCGAGGGCGTCGTCCACGCGTTCGCGTGGAATGAGCCTGGCTTTAGAACAGCTATGACAAATTATATATCGTTGCGAAGCCTCGGATATTAGATTTCCAACGCAACTGAAACTACCTCATTTGGACCTCTGTAGCTCAAGTTATGGTCGTTTGAGTGCGAAGAGGTCAGGGCTGACAGCTTTAGCAGTTCCTTCAGCTTCTTTCATTCCTTCCACTTTTGCATGCTTCCTTTCCATTCTCTAACCCATTCCTACCCTGTAATCCCTGTAATCACTTAACGCACGTATCACAGCATCGAATGGTAATAAGAGAGGATTAATATTAGCAAATATAATGCCAAAGAAGCATGTTTTCAATCATAGCACAAAATCTGGAAGGAAAAAATAAAACCATGCAAATAGTATGAATAAGTGGGTAAAGAGTTGATAAAAACCACTCAATTAAGCACAAGATAGATCATGAAATAGTGGTTTATCAGCCACTCCTAAAATTTATTTTCTTAATGAATGTTAATTTTGTTGTGAAATTCTGTATTTCATTTAAAAATGTAGTATAATTGAGTCTAATTCCTACATTTTAAAAATAAATTTACTCAAAAAATTTAAAATGTAAATCATATTTTTTTTACAAAATTTTTTTATTAATATAATTAGTGGTGCTTACTTAAATAATTATATTTAGATTCTAATGATATTAAAGTCAACCTATTTTATTGTCTTATGCTTTCAAAAAATTTACAAGATTGACATGAAAATGTAACAAGTTATATATTTTACTAATCATGTATGTGATTAATTGATCTTTTAATATTTAAAATAGTAAAAAACTTAAATATGTATGTTATTTTTTTAAAAACATTAAAAAGATATAAATTTAAAATTGACCTTAAACATAAAGATTTGTATTAAAAAGAGCTTATAAATAAATTATTTTATAATTATTTTTTAATCATAAAATATTTATTTTTAAAAAAAATGATAGAAAATTTTTTATTATAAAAAAAATTAAATCACTTATTTTAATACCATGATTTAACATTTATGTAAATTAATAACTTATTCATCTTGGTGATATACTCGTTAACTTTTATTAAGATTGGAATATAATATTTTTATTTAGTCATATTTATGATATGTTATCATATTACTTTTAGTGATAAAATTTTTACTGTTATTAAAATAATTATTCATTTTTTAAATATTAATATCTAAATTTAATAAATTAAACAAATAATTTATTATCATACACTCAATTATAGTTTACAATTAAATACTATTTAAATTTATAAATATAAATGTTAAAATTTGTAATTGATTGCTTTGATTTATATCCAATTAATTGAAATTCAAATGGTTTACATTGATTTCTTCTAGTTTAATTTTTTTTCCTAATACCAACTAAATTTAATGTAATATAATTTTAATTTGTGAAACTAATGAGTTGGTTAATTTAAGAAATAAAGAAGGATGTTAGGAGGGATAGAGGGAAATTGATGTATATGAAATGGAAAACAATTTTTTAATAAGAATTTTGTTAGGGAACTAAGAGGGGGGTTGAGCCAACTCCTGTCAACTTTTTAATGGGTTAGACTTCGATGCTCATCTTAATAAAAATAAGTTAATATACATGGATGTTTCTTCTGCTAAGTATCAGAATGTTTCTTTTTCATACTAAATGGATGTTCTTTTATATATTTTTCGAATTTTTTTGTATTGCAAATATGAATATCTCTATTTCTTTAAGAATTTCATAGTTTTTTTTAAAATCCTATAGATATAAAATATAACTGGATATTTCTTTTGTTAAGTATTAGGATGTTTTTTTTCATATTAAATGAATGTTCTTTTTATATTTCTGTAATTGTTCAAGAACAACTGGTACTCCACCACTCCTTCCTTAAACAATTCCTGAAGTTGAACCAAGTGCAAGGCAGAGACCGATTGGATGTGATGGAATCGCGATTTGACAGATTCGAAGACCTGTGCCACTTTCTACAGGAGATGCTGCAGAGGATCAATGCATGAGTGGATTTCATGGAGCAGGGCACTCCGATCCGTCACAAACGGAATTCTCCGGCGTTGCATCAAGCCGCCAATGGCTCGCAGGGGAGTAAAACTGTATCAGAGCAGTGGAGAAAATTGGAACTCCGATTTTTTGCGGTGAGGATGCGATGACTTGGATTGAGCGTCTGGAGCAGTTCTTGCTTAGAGCGGTGTCAGAAAAGGAGCGGGTCGCGGTGGCGATGTTCGCCATGGAAGGCCATACATTTACGGGGTTCCGACGATGGGAATTGACCGCACCGACGCTGATGGTGAGAGAGAGGGGTGTGTGTGTGTGGTTGTTGGAGGTGGGTAGATTAATGTGGGAGAGAAGAGGAAGGTTTTATAGGCTTTAATTAGGTTTACTTAATCAGTTTTAAATTTTGAATTTAAAAAATTAAAATTAATTATTAATAATTATAACTATTTGAGTTGTTCATTTTTTGCCTAGTTAGACACTTGGTTTCTGTTCGTTACCTGGGAATATCGGGTGCTCGGTGAGTCGGGTGTCGAGATGTGGGTTGAAAGCTGGCGACACCGGAGGAAGTGTGGACAAGGCGGGTGGCCACCTGCAAGGACACTCCAACGATCAAGTCAGTATCCGTACGAGGTGATAGCCAAATTAGGTAAGATAGTGCGTACCTTGGGGGGAAAGCTGACCTATCCTCTTATATACCATACTGGGCGGGCCGATAAATGACTTATCCCACTGGCCAAGAAGCTTCTATGAGCTGTCCTAATCCACGTGGGAGGAGGAGGTCGTTCCGGTCTCCGGATCGGGGATTCGGGTGCAGCTCCGAGGGTACCGACCCGACCGGTTTGCTAGGCGCGGTGACGAGCCGCGTAGTGGCAAGTCGCGCGTACTTTGGGTCGGGCGCGGGGGACCGACCCGTCGGGTAATCGGGCTAGACCGTGTAAGTTCGTAACAGTGCCCCCACGCGCCAGTCTTGAGGTTTGAAGCTCGTGGCTGGCGCGTTTGACTTACTCGCCGAGTTGAGACGTATTCCTCTTCTCGAGAGCTTGCTGATGTCCTTCGTGTTCCCCACGTGTGGTTATCTCGTCTCTCCCTTGATGCTACCTCCTTGACTTCTGTGTTGGGCATTAAATGCCCATCATTTCACGATTTGAAATTCGCGTGAAATGACGAATGTGCCCCTGCCTTTTGGCGCTCCTCCTCGACGGTTATGCTCTTTGCCCTTTTTTATTTTCGTAACCCCCTCATTATTTCATTTTTCCTCTTCTTCTATTTTCTCATACTGCTGCTGCTTCCATTCTCTTTTCTGCTTTCGCTGCTTGTTCATTCTTCTTCTTGCTTTTGTTGCTGCTTCAGCCTTCGGCTTATTTCTTCAACTTTTCCTAGCACGTTGATTTTACACTTTTTCTTGCTTGCTTTTCCTTTTGGTATTCCTTTCATTTTCCTTTGCGCATGTTTCCTTATGCATGCCTAGATTTTTGCTTGCTTTTGCTGCTTTTTCTTTTAGAGGGGGCGCTACCGGGTATTTTCTTGTCTTTTTACCTAAGTTCTGGGTTAGCGTAGGGGTGCCTGGGGTGGTTTAGGGTAGTTTGCTTTTACTGTTTTTAGGGTTTCCGACCTCCCGTGCTGACTAAGTGGTGCCCCTGCTGTAGGTATGGCTGAACGCCCCGTACTTTTGAACCTGCTGTGAAGGACACCCCCTCCAATGTCACCCGGGAGAGCCTCCAGGATCTACGCCAGGCCGGGCTCTTATGCGGAGGTGGTCCCGAGGAAGCATTGTACCAAGTTTATGTTCCTGCTGAGCGGGAACGTGTCTGTCAAAAGAACCTGGCATCTCCATGAGTCGTTGATTAGTTGTGGGTTTATAAACCCATGTTCACCACCTTGGAAGTTCGTTTGCACTTTTCTCCCTTTGTCATGGGTTTGCTGAATGGGTGCGATGTTGCTCCGTTGCAACTGTACCCGAACAGCTGGGCTGCCATTCGATGCTTTGAGATGGTCTGCAAGTATCTGGAGATCCCAATCTCAGTGAACGTCTTTCTCTACCTCTTCTTCCTTACCAACCCTTTTCGAGAGGGAAAGACAAAAAATGGTATATGTCTTTTAGGGCTCAACAAGGTCGAAGGATCTTTGGCCTTTTGAGGATTCCTTCCATGGCTTTAAGTCAACTTTTTTCAAGGTCAGACCGGTTGAGGGCCATCAACCTTTTTGGCTTACTGCGGAGGGGGAAAGACGAATCCCGGCCTACTGGAGTTTTGGGGCGGGGTCCGATTATTTGATAAAAATTTTCTATGATTGGTTGAGCTCGGAAGAGCGTAATATCGCCGACATCTTGTTGGCCATTTTTGGTGAGAAAAATCTTAATCCTCATATGGTTCTGGGGGATCGGGAGACTGGTCGGTCATATGTTGGTGAGTTCGTTTTTCTTGTGCTTTTTGCTTAGTGTTTTACTTTCCTGCTGTTCACGCCTTTGCCTTTTGCTTGCAGTTTCCATGGCTGGTGGAAAGACTACGATGGCTGAGTTGATGAACCTCATTCAAAAGGTTGATAAGGGTAATGAGGACTCTTCGGTGACTCCTTCGGCCGGTCATGCCAGGAAGATGCTGAGGAGAGTAGTGGTCGGGTTGATGGGGTTGACCAGGGTCAGGTGGGGACAGCTGAGGTCCCTCTTGAGAATGCCCCAGGGAACCCAAGTATGAAGGAGGAGGTTCCTTTTGGGGAGGAGGATCAAGGGCCTGGTGACGACGACCTACAGATCGTTGGCAACCCGAAGAAGAGGAAGCGGGATTCGGGGAAGGCCCTTTTCGTTATGGAAAAGAACTTCGATGATGGGGGTTTTATTGAGTCCCAATTGCTTCCTGGTACTAAAGAGTTCTTCCGGGATGCCGACCTTGCAGATCAGGTGAGGTGGATCTATCGTAGTCTTCTCCGGTTTGTCGCTATCGCCAACAAGGTGGAACCTGTCTTGGGAAGTATTCATGCCTTGGAAGAAAAATTTCGGAACTCCCAAAAGGATCTGACGGATTCGAGATCTCGGGAGGAGTCTCTGAAGACAAAGTTGACTGAGCATGAGGAGAAGGCTGAGGAGGATGCCAAAGAGATCAATAGGCTGGTGGAGCGGGACCTCACCTTGATGAAAGATTTGAATGCTTCTAGAGTTGAGACTACTGCTGCTGAGAAGAAGGTTAAGGATTTGGAGGAGAAGCTGAAGTTGGCGGAGAGCTCGGCAACGACTGCTCGTCAGGAGGTAGCTACCCTGAAGAAGAAAAACAAGGAGATTGCAAAGGGGGCTCGGAAGGCCGTGAAGCTAACCGAGGAAGGGATTAAGCTTCAGGTGGCTGTGCTGGCTCCCGACCTCGATCTTTCTCAGGTTGGGGGTTTTAAGACGGTTGAGGACGGAAAGATCGTCGATATCCTTAAGCCTTGAGATGGATACCTCTCTTCAGCTTTTGTATTCCTTGCCTTGCTATTGTAATTTCTTGCTTTTACTTTTCGGCCTTTTTAAGGCGCCTTTTGATTGTAACGAATATTTTGGTACTTTATTTTAATTAAGCCGTTTATGGTTGTTATTGTTTGCTTGCTCGGACTGTCGTGGCTTTGCTTACTTTATCGTTTTGCTTACTTTATCGTGGCTTAATTTAAAAATAATATAAGTGTATTTATTTGTTAGTTAAAAATTAACATCCATTATTTTTAAAAAAAAAGAATAAATTAATTAATCACATGAGTACAATAATACGAATACATACAATTTTATAAATTATTAATTTAAATTATATTTATTTAAATTTTAAATTACAAACTAATACAAATTTTATAATTTAAATTTCTAATTATTTAAATAAATTTAAATTGATTAAACTAATACAATTCAAATCATATTAAAACGTAAACAAGTTTGCTGAGTTCATAAACAAACTTTACGTAAATAAATAAGTTTAGTCAACGTGATAGATGAATTTTGTGCAAACTCTATAAAAACACAGTAAAAAAAATTAAATCCTACAAAATAACATGATTTTTTTAGAATTAATTTTTTTATATTTTATAATAGAAATAAAAAATCTGATTAACATTGAGCTGATCCAATATAGTAAATAATTTTATTTTTTAATGATTTTTAATTAGAACTTTTGTTAAAAAAAATTAGATAGTAAACAATTAACTACAATTTCTCAATTTAAATTAGTCAATTTGTTTTTAAAATAAAATACGGTAAAAAATCTAACATCATAGCTATATCAATTGATTTTTTAATTAAATTATTTATATAAAATAAACCGATTTTTTTAAACCAAATTAAATAGTAATACGTATCATCCATCCAAAAAATATGATATGAAATCGACTGCAGATGAATTTCCACCGCTATAATAACTTCTAAATGTGCTTTTTGATTTGCACTTGGACCTTCTTTTCCAACTTCATCACAAGGCTCCGTTGTACGGATACAATAATTAGCCACTAGAAGAAGAAGATTATTATGAAGATTAATTATAACCTCATAAATATGCTTGTAGAAAAAGCACACTCCCACAACTAATATGATAAGGGCGTTAAGGATAATAAACTAACAAAGTTGAGCGACCAGATCCACAAGAGTGACTCACATGAAATTGTGCCAGAAACATGAAAGAGAATGATGATTGTTATTGAATTTGGCATAATAACAATGTTATGGTTTGTGATTGCTAGTGCAATTGCATGACAAGGTGTAGCTAAAAGAAAAAGTAAGTAAGTAACATGGTTGCATGAATTTCTTCAAAAGGATTGGTGTTGGCGCCTTGATACTTTATTTCAATTGAAGCTAACTCCAATGTCACAACACAAATGTAGACTCTAAGGGGTATAAAAAAAAAAAAAACCGAAAAAGAGAAAGCGTGGTTAGTAGATAAAATTACGAAATAATGTTTTACCAAAAAAAAAATATTACGAAATAATGAACAAGCAATAGTTAACCGTTTAACTAATAAGTTGCATGAATACAAATACGGGTACGTCATTATATATTTATATATTTATCTATATAAATTATTTTATGTCAAATTCAATATTAAAATAATTTATAATTTGAATAGCTTAAAGGATAGATCAACTTGATATCTTAAACTACAGATTTAAATAGCTTTGGAATAAAAAGATTAACAATAAATAAAATTTCCTCTAACGTAATTTTGAACTAGTTTAGATAAAGATAAAATATTAGTTTAATTCTTAACGTTTAGTTTAAGTCTTAACTATTTCATCTATAACATTTAAGTATCCTATTTTTATCTCACAGGCTTTATTTCATTTTATTTTTGTTCTTTAGTCAAGATTAAAAATTTTTCTTCTAAAAATATTTTTTTCCCTTCCATTATTATCTTCTTAGTTCTCTTATTTTTCTTTTGCCTTGACGGTCAAATTACTAGAATTATTACCATAACCATTATAACCATTATAATTAGAGAAAATTCCACTCTCTTCTCCTGCGAGATGCTAAAATGACACTCTCCTCTCCTCTATTTTAAAAATGTACATTCTCCTCCCTTCTAACTTTTAAAAAACCTCCTCTTTAATCCATTTTAAATTTTGTGTTAACTAATATTAATTTTATCCATTTTTTAAGAAAAAATAAATTATTTTTTGAAAAAATACCCATTAACAAAAATTTTATTTTTATCATTAAATTTTGCTTACCAAAATACCTTTTAATAAATTATTTTTTTATTGATCAATTTATATTTTTATTAAAATACTTTTTAAAAAATTAATAATTAAATTATTTTTTTCTAAGATACCTACCCTTCAATAATTTTTTAATTATTAAATTATAATTTTATCAAAATTTTTGTTAACAATTATTTTTATATTTTACTATTAATTTTTTAATATTAATATATATTATTTTAACATTAAATAAAAAAATCTTACCACTGTTAATATATATAACAATTAATATATATTGATATTGAAAAATAATCTTACTAAAATTTTTTGTTTAATATTAAAATAACATATATAGATATCAAAAAATTAATAGTAAAATATAAAAAAATTGTTAACGAAAATTTTGGTAAAATTATAATTTAAAAATTAAAAAATTATTGAAGGGTATTTTAGAAAAAAATTATATAATTATTAAATTTTTTAAAAAATATAATTTAATCAATAAAAAAATAATTTATTAAAAGATATTTTGGTAAGTAAAATTTAATGATAAAAAATAAAATTTTTATTAATGGATATTTTTTTAAAAAATAAAAAATAATTTATTTTTTCTTAAAAAATGGATAAAATTAACATTAGTTAACACAAAAAATTTAAAATAGATTAAAGAGGAGATTTTTTAAAAATTAAATGAGAGAAGAATGTACATTTATAAAATAGAAAAGAGGAAAATATCATTTTAGTATCTCGTAAGAGAGAGGAGCGTAATTTTCTTTTATAATTACGATTGGTATCACTACTTAGAAGAAAATAATAAAAAGAATATTTAAAAAAAAATAAATTTTGATCGAAAAGCTAAAATAAAATGAAACAAGACATTTGGGATAAAAATAAGTTATTTTAAATACTAAAAATAACATTAAAATTTAATTCAAAAGTTAAAGATTAAAAAAATATTTTATTCTTTAAACAAAAATAAATATCCATCCAAAAAGTATGTTTATGTAAAACAAAATTTCTTTTGTTAGGTGTGTACCTGGAACGAACGCACCGAATGGTACGTATCCGTTGGCCAAAAGTATTGGAAATTAAGAAATTTTAGGGACCATCAGTTTTTAATAAAAAAAATATAGGTAAATAATGAGAATGTTAAATAACGTAAATAATAGATACATCAGATGTTTAATTTAATAGATATACAGATGATTATATATTTATTATTTTTAATTGAATAGTTATTTCTTTTGTTTCGATTTACTCATATAAAATTATCAATGGCAGGATAGATATTCAATTTAATAAGTGTGTAGATGATTATGTTTAATTCAATAGATATACAGATGATTATATATATTTATTATTTTTAATTGAATAATTATTTTTTTTGTTTCAATTTACTCATATAAAGTTATCAATGGCTGGATAGATGTTCAATTTAATAAGTGTGTAGATGATTATACTAATGTTAAGGTTTAGGAGGTAATTTGAGGTGGAGTATAATTTTACTTTTTTGGATCGATTCTAGAATTTATTGTTCACATTATTTACAAAAGTCATTATCTACCTAACAAAATTCTTTTAATAATTTTGTCCATCATAAATACTAAATTATTATTTGTGTGCAAATTCTAAAAAATATAAATATAAATTGTACTGATTCATGTACACAAATTTTAGGCATAATATATATATATATATATATATATATATATATATATATATATATATATATATATATATGTGTGTGTGTGTGTGTGTGTGTTCATATCCTGGCCCAATGTTAAGAGCCCAGGTCCAACCAAAAGGCCTGATCCAATAGATTAAGCCTAGCAAAGCACCGACCTCCACTTAAGAAGTCGGTGTCAACCACGACTTGGTCTGAAGAAGCCGGATATGAGATTAGCTGGTAGATAAACACTCATTCAAATGAGTAACCGCCCCTAAAATCTCTCTAACCGCTTCATAAAGTCATATCTTAACCTCCCCAAGATAACGGGACGGTTAATATCCTAAAGATACGGCACTACTCCAACGGTGGTTATTGGCTCACCACTACAAATACACTGACACCCCCTCAGGTATCTCTAAGTCCAATACTCTCTAGACCTGCTCACACCCTTGCTAACTTAGGCATCGGAATGTCTTTGCAGGTACCACCCCCATTCACTCGCGAACACAAGTCGGACGGAGCCTCCCGAGTTGCAAACCCATCCGGAGTCCTCCTCCTTCATACATTTGGGCTGACCAACGCCATCCATCTTATTCATCTCCGGTTACCCACTGTAACATTGGCGCCGTTGCCGGGGACCCGAGAGATCACCCATTGATGGCGGATAGATTCCACGAAGAAGTCCATGTGGAAACAGATTCCGAAGAAGAGAATCTGAACGCAGGTAATGACAATGAGGTCTTAACCCTCCACCAAGAAGTTAACGATCAGCATAGAGAGGGCACCTCCGGGGTGAAAAACCCAAAGGCAAATCCCTCAGACGAGCGAGAATCGAAAAAAGGCGGACCATCCCACATAACCGAGCTAATGGGGTTAGTCCACAGCCGTCTGGAGCAGTTAGAACAAGAGCGGGAGAAACAAAGGGAAACAGAGAAGTACCTAAAAGAGGAGATGGAACGGCGAAAAGAGTTGGAAAGAAAACTCTTACAGCTAGAATCCTCCCTCAAAGGTCATAACTCTCGCGACGATCAGGAAGATCAACTCCCGGGTGGAGAGGATCCTTTCAGCGAGGACATAATGAGGGCAAAAGTTTCGAGAAACTTCAAAAGCCCTGATATGGACCTCTACGATGGGACCACAGACCCAAAGCATCATCTAAGCAACTTCAAAAGTCGGATGTATCTAGCTGATGCCTCCGACGCTACGAGATGCAAAGCTTTCCCGACCACTTTATCGAAAGCGGCAATGAAGTGGTTCGATAGCCTCCCACCGAGATCAATCACTAGCTTTGAAGACCTCTCAAGGAAGTTTTTGATGAGGTTCTCAATCCAGAAAGATAAGGTGAAACATGCACCGAGCCTCCTGGGAGTAAAACAGGAGGTCGGAGAGTCTTTACGAGCCTATATGGAAAGGTTCAATAAGGCATGTTTGGAGATCCAAGACCTGCCCACAGAGGCAGTCATAATGGGGCTAGTCAATGGGCTCAGAGAAGGTCCCTTCTCGCAGTCCATATCTAAAAGGCACCCCGTCTCTCTAAGTGATGTACAAGAAAGGGCTGAAAAGTACATCAACATGGAAGAGAATGCAAAATTAAGAGACCTGAGTTGGCGACCTGGACCCCCTCCCTCATCTAAGGAGAGGGAAAGGGAAGTCAAGAAGAAGGAAGAACTCGGTCTCGAGAGGCCCAGGAAATATCACTCTTATACTCCTCTAAAAACTTCTATAGTGGATGTATACAGAGAGATTTGCCACACTGAAAGACTGCCACCCCCTAGACCTATTAAAAATAAAAAAGGGGGAAGCCGCAGCGAGTATTGCGAGTACCATAAAATATATGGTCACTCCACCAACGATTGTTACGACCTCAAAAATGTGATAGAAAAGCTGGCTAGAGAAGGTCGGCTTGATAGATATCTCATGGAAAGGTCGGACACTCACGGAAAAAGAAAGCGAGATGATATGGATAGAAGAGATCCACCACCGCAGACTCCAGAGAGACATATTCATATGATCTCGGGAGGATTCGCGGGAGGGGGGCTCACTAAATCCTCTCGCAAAAGACATCTCAAGAGAGTCTACCAAGTCGGGGAAGAGTCACCCGACCTTCCTACCATTTCATTCACAAAAGAAGATGGGCAAGGAATAATCCCTGGACACGATGATCCAGTGGTAATAACTATGATCCTAGCAAATGCCCATCTCCACAGAACCCTAGTAGACCAAGGAAGCTCGGCGGACATTCTCTTCAAGCCTGCTTTCGACAAGCTAGGGTTAGATGAGAAGGAATTGGGAGCCTATCCCGACACCTTATATGGATTAGGGGATACGCCAATAAAACCACTGGGATTCTTACCCCTTCACACCACTTTTGGAAGAGGGGAAAAATCAAAAACTCTGAGTATAGACTTCATAGTCATCGATGTGGGGTCAGCATATAATGCCTTAATCGGCAGGACTACCCTAAATCGGCTCGGAGCAGTGGTATCTACCCCTCACCTCTGCATGAAATTCCCGACCTCAGCGGGAATAGCAACGGTAAGGGGAGATCAAAAGTTAGCAAGGAAGTGCTACAATGAAAGCCTAAACCTAAGAGGAAAGGGCAGAGAAGTTAATACCATAGAGCTCGGCGGTGCAAGGACCCGAGAAGAGCTGCGACCACAACCGGGAGGAAAAACCGAGGAGATACAAGTCGGTGAAGAGGAAGGAAAAAGCACTTACGTAGGAGCCAACCTAGGGGAAACCCTAAAACAAAGGTTGGGTGAACTCCTAAGAGCTAATTCTGACCTCTTCGCCTGGAAGGCCTCCGACATGCCCGGGATTGACCCCGAGCTCATGTCCCACAAGCTCTCGGTTTATCCAGGATCCCGACCTGTACAGCAAAGAAGACGAAAGCTTGGCCCAGAACGAGCCATAATAGTAGAAGAGCAAGTACAGGCGCTCCTGGAAGCCGGCTTTATTAAAGAGGTCAAGTACCCAACATGGCTAGCCAATGTGGTGCTAGTCAAAAAACAGAATGGCAAATGGAGAATGTGCATCGACTATACCGACTTGAATAAGGCATGTCCTAAGGACCCTTATCCCTTACCAAGTATTGACACCCTGGTAGACTCCAGCTCGGGGTACCAATACTTATCATTCATGGACGCCTACTCGGGATATAACCAAATCCCGATGTACGAGCCCGACCAGGAGAAAACATCTTTCATCACACCGAGGGCAAACTATTGCTATGTGGTCATGCCATTCGGATTAAAGAATGCAGGAGCCACATACCAACGGTTGATGAATAAAGTGTTTTCCCCCCACCTAGGGAGCCTGATGGAGGTATACGTCGACGACATGCTAGTAAAGACCAAGGAAGAAGTCGACCTCTTGGCCGACCTCTCACAAGTCTTTGACACCATAAGGTTGCATGGGATGAGACTAAATCCTGCAAAATGCGCCTTCGCGGTTGAAGCAGGAAAATTTCTAGGATTTATGCTAACACAAAGAGGGATTGAGGCCAATCCCGATAAATGCAGAGCCATCCTAGAAATGAAAAGCCCGACTTGTTTGAGAGAGGTTCAACAGCTCAACGGCCGATTTGCAGCCCTTTCCAGATTTATGGCAGGATCGGCACTAAAATCCCTTCCACTATTTTCCTTATTAAGGAAGGGATGCCAATTCGAATGGACTCCGGAATGCGAGGAGGCATTCCAAGAGTTCAAAAAATTCTTAAGCCAGCCTCCTATCTTGACCCGACCAACACCGGGGAAAGACCTCGTCCTATACCTGTCCGTAGCAAACAGAGCTGTTTCATCAGCCCTGATAAAAGAAGACGAGGTCGGACAACACCCGGTCTACTTCATCAGTAAGGTCCTACAAGGCTCTGAACTAAGGTACCACAAACTGGAAAAGTTTGCCTACTCCTTAGTAATAGCCTCACGAAGGCTACGACCTTACTTTCAAGCTCATACAATAAGAGTCCGCACAAACCAACCCATGAAGCAAATCCTCCAAAAGACGGATGTTGCAGGGAGAATGGTTCAATGGGCAATAGAGCTCTCCGAATTTGATCTAAAATACGAAACTCGGACAGCAATTAAAGCTCAATGTCTCGCCGACTTCGTAGCGGAATACGTAGGAGACCAAGAGGAAAAGCCGACTACATGGGAACTCTATGTGGACGGATCCTCCAACAAAACGGGAAGCGGCGCAGGCATAATATTGGTAGATGGAAGAGGAACCCAGATAGAGGTTTCTCTAAAATTTGAATTCCCAGCCTCAAACAATCAGGCAGAATATGAAGCCTTGATTGCTGGGCTAAAATTAGCAGAAGAAGTCGGTGCTACAAAGGTGATGATATATAGCGACTCGCAAGTGGTGACCTCCCAAATAAGTGGAGAGTATCAGGCAAAGGACCCAAATATGAAGAAGTACTTGGAAAAAACTTTGGAGCACCTTAGACGCTTTGCATAAACCGAGGTCAAACACATAACTCGGGATCTAAACAGCAGAGCGGACGCCCTATCCAAGTTAGCAAGTACCAAACCAGGAGGTAACAACAGAAGCCTGATTCAAGAAACCCTCCAAGAACCCTCAGTAGCAAAAACGGAAGATAAGCAAGAGGTACTTGAGGTAGTCGGTTTAAACCTCGGATGGATGGATCCCTTAGTCGAATACTTGAAATTCGACATCCTCCCTAAGGAGGAAAAGGAAGCCAAAAGAATCCGAAGGGAAGCACAGCATTACACTTTGGTAAGAAATGTCCTCTACCGAAGAGGGATATCAACACCATTGTTAAAATGCGTACCGACCTCAAGAACCGCCGAGGTGTTGGAGGAAGTATATAGCGGGATCTGCGGAAATCATCTCGGAGCAAGGTCATTAGCCAGAAAAGTAATCCGAGCTGGATTCTACTAGCCGACCTTGCAGAAAGATGCCACAGAATTTGTGAAAAAATGTCAACCATGTCAGATGCATGCAAATTTCCACGTGGCTCCACCAGAAGAGCTCATTAGTATCACTTCTCCATGGCCTTTTGCAAAATGGGGAATGAATTTGTTAGGTCCCTTTCCCCAAGCGCCAGGACAAGTCAAATACTTGATCGTGGGAATAGACTACTTCACAAAGTGGATAGAAGCAGAACCATTAGCCACCATCACCGCTCAAAGAAGTCGCAGGTTCCTCTACAAAAATATCATCACAAGATATGGGATACCTTATTCCATTACTACGGATAACGGAACCCAATTCACCGACGCTACCTTCAGAAGCTTAGTAGCCAGTCTGAAAATCAAGCACCAGTTCACCTCGGTAGAACACCCACAAGCCAATGGACAAGCCGAGGCAGCTAACAAGGTCATACTGGCAGGATTAAAGAAAAGACTACAGGAAGCAAAGGGAGCTTGGGCCGAAGAGCTCCCTCAAGTGTTATGGGCTTATAGGACAACTCCTCAATCCGCCACAGGAGAAACACCCTTCCGACTAGTATATGGCGTGGAAGCCATGATTCCAATAGAAATCAATGAGCAAAGCCCAAGGGTAATTCTCCATGATGAGATCGGAAATATACAAGGACACAAAGAGGAACTCGACTTGCTCCCCGAAGTCCGAGAAGGTGCCCAGATAAAAGAAGCAGCGTTAAAACAAAGGATGACTGCCAGGTACAATAAGAAAGTCATTCGAAGAACGTTTGCATCAGACGACCTGGTCTTAATCAGAAACGACATTGGAGTCAACAAATCAGGAGAAGGAAAGCTCGCCGCAAATTGGAAGGGACCATACAAAATCAAAGAAGTATTAGGGAAAGGTTATTATAAAGTAACCGACCTAAGCGGAACTGAGCTACCAAGGTCGTGGCATGCTTGTAATATGAAAAGGTACTACAGTTAAAAGCGAACTCTACTCCCTGATGTACTCTTTTCCCAACTTCATGATTTTTTCCCAAAAAGGGTTTTTTCTGGAGAAGGGTTTTTAACGAGGCATCATAGTAGAGACTAAGGGAAAATAGGCTATCAAAACCCTTAGTAGCAAAAGAAGGTACCTCCCCAATAATAAAGATCTTTTTCATTTATAATATCTCTTATAATATCCTCCTTTATTTTTCTAAGTCTTTCTACGAAACGCGCCGACTTAAGCTCGATAAAACGTAAAAATCCCATGAACCGACCTAGATGGTCGTCAGGATAAAACGACGAGGTACAAGTCGGTGTAAAGAGGTTATATGAGTCGATCGTAAAAACTCGGGAATAACTCCGACTCATGAGTCGGAACGAGATCCCGAGTAGTAAAGCTCGGAAACACTTCGATCCAAAAATCGAAGCATAAAACCGAGTAGAAGAAAAACGCATCGCAAAAATAACCTAAGTTATAGAAACTCGCTAAAACAAAAGTTGAGTATGAGGAATAACAAAAAGAGATATGAAAACCTAGAAAGAAGTTTAAAGGATGTTCCAAAAAATCCTTAAGAAACTCCGAAAGGCAAACAAGCCGAAAAGAAAAGGTTTTCAAGAAAAAGTCAAAGGGAATTCAGAAAATTAGAAAAGCATACACGCTCAAGATAACTTAAACCCTTATCCAAAAAAGGGTATTTTGTTAATCTAAAACCCTTATTCAAAAAGGGCACTCGCCAAAATATTTTGTTAACGGCCTTAAAAGGCCAAAAGAAATTGTTCAAACTGCACAACCAAGAACAACATATAAATAAGTTTAAAAAAGGGGGGACTCACAGGCCGAGTCCCCATATAGCCATAAAAAAATTCACTTCTGCAGAGGAGTAGACGAGTCATTACCACCAGAGCCAGGAGGAACGCCACCAGAGCCGGGAAGGGAAGCTGAAGAGGGAGTCGGAGGAACAGTGGAAGCACTCGGAGCATCTTTGGAATGGGGAGGAGACTCAATAATCCTCTGTCCCCGAGTCTTCAAATCCGACTCAGACACAACCTCGGGGACAGGAGGATCCACAATGGCGCCGTCTATGACAACTTTATCAGGATGCAAAGGAGACAAATCTAAGTCAGGAGCAATAACTCTGACCTGCTCCAGAAAAATCCTCCAAGATTCCTCGGCGCCATCGGCAATAGAGTCTTCTAACTCCTCATATGCTTTCCGAGAATTGAGCAGGTCGGTTTTCACAGACACAAATCCTTGAATAGACTTTGATAACTGGCCTGTGCTGTCTTCCTCAATTCTGTCTCCATGTTACATTGGGCCTGCAAAGCTTTCCCTTTCTCTCGGAAGGTATCTCTCTCCTCCTTTAACTTGGCAACTTCTTTCTTCAACTCTTTCTCATGCTCTTCATATACACGGAGCCTCCCTTCCAGCTCCTCGACCCTTGAGGTCGCCCCTAAAGAGCTGAGAGGAGCCCTATCAAAAATATCTAAGAGCTTGCCACAAACCCCCGCCGCCTTAAGGCTCTCCTCGACCATGGTGGTAAGGTGGCTCCGAACAGACATATCATCCATGCCTATACGGGCATAAGGATAGATATTCTTCCGGACGAAGGCGAGAGCATCCGCCTTAACCTCCCCAGAAGAGCCAGACTCTAAGAGCTTGCGCTTCTTGGGATCGGGAGAAGGTCGGACGACGGAGGACGGCTGTGAGGGAGTTGAAGAAGAAATCACCATAGGATTAGAAAGAGTGCCAACATTACGAGGAGGAGGAGGAGGAGAGATAACCCTGGCATCACCCGATCGAGCGCGAGACTTAGCTTTAGCCTCCTGGACCCTTTGAAAAGATTCTCGAGCATTTTTCTTTGCCATTTCTGAAAAGGAAAAACAAATAGCTAAAGAATCAAACAAGTCGGAATATTACGATAACAAGTCGGAAATTCAACACACTATAAAATAACTACCTAGCTGAGATTGGATAAAGGTCGGAGACCCCTGGAGAAATTTTTTAGTATCCAAATAAGGGGCCCTCCCCCACACTTCTCGGAGAAACCCCACGACGGCAGCTTCTACCTCATCCAGATCATCTAAACTATATTTCTCGCAAGGGGTGGCCTCCAGCCAATACAAAGGAAAGCGAGGAAAAGAGTTATCATCTAAGAAAAAGGGATGGTGACCCTCTACAGCTTGCACTTTGAAAAAGAAATTTTTAAAGTCATGAAAAGATTCATCAAAAAGGGTAAAAATCCTCCGACCTTGTATGGCTCGGAAGGAAACCCATTGTTGTTTATTATTCAGTCCGCTAAAAGGCTTGGTCATATGAAAAAGGTGGAAAAAGATTTTCAGAGTAGTCGGGAAATCCAGAGCATGGCTAATAAATTGGTAAATCTTCAAGAAACCCCAGGAGTTGAGATGAAGCTGGGTAGGGGCAACACGACAATGCTGTAGGACAGATATCTCAAAATCCGAAAAGGGCAGAAAGACGCCCAGACGGGTGATCATGCACTCATACATAAAGAAGAAGTGGGGGGCCGTTTCGTTGGCTCTCCCATGACAAACCCGGTCCTCTAAACCGGGAACAAGCAACTCATATTTAGGCTCATCTTCCTCCGAGGTGTAGAGCCGATGATGGGTGCGAAGGTGAGTAATGAACTCCGCATCAACCAAAGGCTCTTCCCCCAGAACTGTAACGTCAACCCAATCTACGGAGGCCATTTTCTTTCTCTAAAGATAAATGAAGAAAACCTACAAAAGGAAAAAGAAAAAGAAAAAATCAAAAGGGTCTCTAGAGCCAAGCAAAATCTACAAAACTAATCCCTCTACAAAGTCAAATCATGCAAAGAAGAGGAAGAAACTAACCTCTTTCTGAAAACAAGCAGAAGTCTGCGAAGCCCGAAAGTATAGTACGTACGAACAAAGAAGAAAGGAAGTTTGAAAAGATTGCAGAAACGGAAAATGGAAAGAGAGGGAAAGTATTTATAAACATACCAAGGGGCATAATGGTAAAAACGGAGCAGTCATTAATGAGATTGCACCGTTACCAAAGCCCTCAATACTTCCCCAACGGACACGACGCTTGAATTGACGAAACTGTCAGAAACAAAAGGTCGCAAGAATCACGTCGGTTTCAAAACCCGTGAAAGTCGGCTACGAACCCGAGTTAAATACTTGAACCCAAGCCTTAAAAGGATCTTAGGCTCAAGTAGGGGCACTGTTCATACCCTGGCCCAATGTTAAGAGCCCAGGTCCAACCAAAAGGCCTGATCCAATAGATTAAGCCTAGCAAAGCACCGACCTCCACTTAAGAAGTCGGTGTCAACCACGACTTGGTCTGAAGAAGCCGGATATGAGATTAGCTGGTAGATAAACACTCATTCAAATGAGTAACCGCCCCTAAAATCTCTCTAACCGCTTCATAAAGTCATATCTTAACCTCCCCAAGATAACAGGACGGTTAATATCCTAAAGATACGGCACTACTCCAACGGTGGTTATTGGCTCACCACTACAAATACACTGACACCCCCTCAGGTATCTCTAAGTCCAATACTCTCTAGACCTGCTCACACCCTTGCTAACTTAGGCATCGGAGTGTCTTTGCAGGTACCACCCCCCATTCACTCGCGAACACAAGTCGGACGGAGCCTCCCGAATTGCAAACCCATCCGGAGTCCTACTCCTTCATACATTTGGGCTGACCAACGCCATCCATCTTATTCATCTCCGGTTACCCACCGTAACAATATGTATAAATACCTGTAAATATAAGTATAAATTATTATTAGCATGTACTGATATACTAAAGGTTAGACAGTCAGATCGAAATTAAAAAAAATAGTGTCAATTGAATTATTTAAATTATAGAGACAAATTTAGAATATAAACAAAAATTAAATAATAGAATTCGAAAACAAGTCCTACATATATTTTTATAGATCAATGCAATTTCTCAAAAATATACAGAAGTTATTCGATTATTTTATATTACATCTCATAAATTTTACCGTGTAAATTATTGTATCTTTTAGATTTAAAATAATCAAAAGATAACAAAAATATATTGAATGACATAAATTAAAGCATGAGTCTACCATTGAAATTATATAATTTTTTAATAAAAATTTAATTGAAAAGAACAAATAAATAAACTGACCAGCAGGATTGTGCAGCTAAAATGTCAAATTAAAATCTAATATTTTGTAATAAATAATAGAATTAATCCTTAAATTAAATAGAATATGAAGGAGTAAGATTGTCATTTTAAAATGGAATATAAAGAATTAATAATTGTGTTACAAAAAATTAAAAGATTTCGTTGATCACAGCCACATACATAAAAAAAAATAAACCCTAGCATACAATAACTCTACCATCATCAACAATCGTAATCAATCAAAGTCCCTAAAATTTCACTGATAAAGTAGAACGAAAAAAATGAAAAACAAATTTCATGCAATATTTTGCAAAGAATAGAACATTGTATGTTGAGAGCAATGATTTTATTACTAATATGTTTTTGAAGAGATGGTGATTCTCAGGCAGTTAGTCTTCACAATGGGGGTGAAACAAGTAAAAAAAGCTTCAAACTTCAGTTACAGCGACAACTATGGTTCTTCTCTGAAGATACGTATATCAAGAGAGGAAGAGAAAAAAGAAGGGTCAATTGGGGATTTCACTTTAAAGTGGTTAACGTTTGGATTTTGGTTTAACTCCTTTCTCATGTCATACGACGTCGTTTCTAAATAATTTGGGCGCCAAGAATTAAACAACGTCGTTTTGACAGTGTCAAGTGTCAACCTAAATTGTCAGGTCAACTTTCTGGTGACAAAAAACGACAGAAGAGCCGAATTGAAGTACAGATTAAAATTTTAGGGTACAATTACAGTCAATTAAAATTTTGAAGGTTAAATTAAATCGAAAATCAAATTTTAGGGTCATTTTAAGTATTATGTTCTTAGTATAAACAGTTTTTTTTAATTGTCAATAAATTGAAATGATATGATTCGCTTAGAAGGATCTCCCTCTTTCTCCTTTTTTTAAAAATTTCATACCATATATTTAGAAAATTCATCATCACGATTTTTAAATTGTTCATTCCAATCGCCAATCTATAATTCCAAAAAAAGTAAGATCTTTGGGAAGTGGTGTGGTTGGTTTGCTAGAAAAGGCGTAGCGTAGGTTATTAACTCGGATTGAGTATACAAGCTAAGGAATCATAAATTAATGTAATGTAATGACTTGACCTTAGGGTTGGCAATTCATACCCTACCCGCGGGTACCTAACCCGGTCCAACCCGTTTGAGTAGGGTAAGGTACAGTTTGGGTATGCGTGCAGGTAGGGTAGGATACGGGTTTAGGGTGTACCCTATCCTACCCTACCCGCACCTCATATATAACATATATTTTATAAAAATCTCTCTATATAGTGAAAGAAGTGAGAGTTGAACCCACAACCTATCTTATGTAATGACTTATAATAAGTGAACAACCACTAAACTAGTTAGTTAATTTAGTAATTTAGAACATTAGTTTTTTATTTTTTATATTATTAATATGTATAAAATTCGAAATGATTGAATTTTATATTTACTTTGAAAAATTTTGATATTTCCGTGAGTAGGGTAGGATAGGATAGGGTTTATAATTTTAGAGTGCGAATAGGGTTAGGGTTGAGAGATTCTCAACCCGCAGGTAGAGTAGAATAGAGTTTTAATAAAATTTTCAATCTGCAGGTAGGGTTAGAGTAGGGTCCAAATCCCACCCTACCCTACTCATTGCGAGCCCTACTTGACCTTCTAGACTTATACCTTCCAACATGCATGCATGGGGTGACTATTTATAAGTTATGAGCGAATAAAGGAAAATATATATATATATATATATATATATATATATATATATATAAAAGTCATGTTTAAATTATTAAAAAAATTAAAAATTAATATTTAATTTAAAAATATAAAAATAAATCATTTTTTAAAATTTAGAATTTGCTATAAAAAAAAAAGATAAGTTTGCAAAAATTTTGCACCAACTCACATAGACACTAATATAGATTTCACTGAATATTTTAGTTGTAGTTAAAATTTGTGGGATGCATTGACGGCCATTATTCTAACGTGGGGACTACTGATGGTTATTTATAAAGCACAGTTTATTTGGAAAATTAAAATGAAGGAAAATAAAGGTAAAGATATTATTTGTACATGATATATATGGAATTTATTGATGATATATTTTATTATAATGTCAATAAAACATAAAGTTCAAGTTATTTTATTTAAATTTTATATTTTATATTTTATTTAATAATTTTAGATAAATGTGGATAGGCTCTAAACTTCATGCCACGTCTACAGTAAAAAGTCGCTCATATATGGGAAGAAAAATAAATACAAATGTTGAAATGGATCGGAACACCTTTTCATTTTTATATTACTTTATTTTGTAACAACATATGTGATATCACAACTAGATGTTGAAATGTTGGCATAAATACAAATGTTGAAATGAATCGATTCGTATAGCAACTGATGAAGCAATCAAGCAGAAAAGTCCATTGTGTAAGCAAGAAAGGGATAATATTGGAATGGATGGACGGTAGCTAGGTTAGAATTTTTGCATGCTTCTTAGATAATTTACAGAAACTCCTGTTGAATAGAATTAGAATTTTCATAGAACTTTCCACAAGAGCAGCAGTTAAGAGTGCTAAAGAAACTTTTGGATATTTCGATGAAATGCATAAAGGACTAAAACACAACTAGCATAATGAATTTATACTTATGTTAAGATGAGAAAGTCTAGAGTCAACAATTTTGTTAAAATTTGGCCAGTATTTAGCCATTAAAAATAAAATGAATAATTTTTTATCATTGGATGTAATCTGATCTCCTACCATTAAACACATTTATGATAACTAATTAATGGTTATATATCACCATTTCTGCTGCCCCTATAGCACTTTGCTATTAAGATATCCTTTAAAATTTGTATAGAATTTTAACTAAACCTTATATAACTTCAAGTTCTATGCAATCAATTCCTTTAGTAAAAATTTAATTTAGGGTTAAATATTAACAAAGTTCGTCAATTTTTATAAGTTATAGGGTCAAAACATATTTAGATCATAAAGTGTACAAAGAACACTAATAAATTACATTTGGACAGTAGCATTGGTATTGAACATAATTGAATAATTATATCTTATTAAAATGGGCTTGGCGCAATTTTACTTAAAAGGGAATTGGTGTGTGATGAAGATACGATTAAAGTATTGATATGGGATGATGTGGCACTTATGCCGACTATAATATATACATAAGTAGGTAGCAAGTGTGTGATAATTAAAGAGATGATTAAAGTATAGATAATTTAACTTCTTATCCGTTTATAATAATATATGATTAAATATAATATATTGACAAAAAGCAAGGGTGACATCTCTTCATCACTTCATATTTAAATTCTTATAATTAAATAGCTTGATCTAATAATTTCTTGTTTCTTTGTTTTTTTATTTCTATTTTTCATCGGCTTTCAAATTAATTATGTTATTGTTGGCACTCTCAACATATAAAATTGCCAATAATAAAGTATTTTGCTGTCTTTGATTTTACTTAAAATATATATTTTTTATTTTTCAGCTATATGTTGCATATTTTGAATTACCACAATGCACTAAGGTGGCGTTTGTTTTGAGGTACTGAGACAGAGACTGAAAGACTGAGATTCAGTATCGTGTTTGTTAGTTCAAAGACTGATACTAAAATTTCTGTCCCTGTCTCTAAAATTTCAGTATTTCAGTACCTCCAAAAAGTAGGGATACAGGAGACTGAAATTTTTAGAAATGGAGACCGAAAGTTTAATAATATTTTATACCTAAAATACTTTCATTTCAATTAATTAATTCTAATTTTTCTCTTTGTGCAAATTAAATTAGAGTTTCATTCTTGTTTCAATTCATGTCTCCTATTTTGCACCAAACAGAATACTGAGATTTATTTCAATCCCTGTCTCTTAGTCTCTGTCTCTCAGTCTCAATCTTTCCGTCTCTGTCTCTCTACCAAACGCTGCCTAACATCACCAAACATGTTTTAGCATCAAGTTTGACCAATTAAAAGTTTAATATACATGCATGAGGTAGGGTATCAATTAAAAGTTTGAATTGGAGAATGGGCAGATGATGTTAACATAAGTGAATGAACGGTGGTGGAAAATAGAGTGGCTTACAAGAGCGATGGAAGTAATTAGATTAGTTGTTAGACCTACCTAGCTATATATTCAAACTGGTGAGAATCACAGATTCACCTATGCCATGCCACATCATATATGCATGCATATAGCATATTCATACATACACACATTCCAGCACTACTACACACCAATATTCATATTCATATTCATATTTCATGCATGTAGTAGTCCATTGACTCCATTTGGTTTCATGAATGCATGATAGAGACAGACCATTAACGACACA